>NW_028186357.1:4416089-4511175 GCF_003343005.1 Rhea americana | reverse complement strand
CTCTCTGAGAAATATTGATGCAAGCTTTTGTGCGTTGCTGAGCACCTGTTCCTTTCCCTTGTGATATTAGCTATTATTTTTCTCATGGGAATCACTCATCTCTGTCACTGTGATTTTTCTTCAGAGTGTTGTTGGAGCTGAGGATAACTTAGCCAGGCACAGGAATTAAAAAGTGGAATCGATAAGTGGCTAGTGAGCTGGTGGGATCCTGAACTGAGCTTCCCTAGAAGGCTAATGTCTTTTTTTTCCAGACAGTTGGAGTAGACTCTTCTTTCTAAATAGCCAGTTCTCTGTGCACACGTTCCTTTAGGAAAATAAGTGTTTTTTTTTTCTTTTTTTTTTTTTTCTTTTAAGGGACAGGAGACAACACAAGGCTCTTATTACACAACTTGATGCTTAACAAAGACTAAATTAATCACACCTAGAGGAAGAGTTATCTTCTGTTGTTGTCTTCTGTTATATAAAATCATGATGCTTCCAGCAAGTAAATGCCAAGGTGAAAGCTGGGTTGCTTATTTTACAAATGACTGACATTGAAAGTGATGCTGTTGTAGGRCAGAGAGTTTTTGAACAATGTAGCCGTTGGATGTACCTCGGATCTTAGGGCATTTGGTGCTTTAGCAAAGCTGAAAGTCTCGGCCCGTTTAGATAGTGGCCTTTCCATCTTGTGTTTAAGGGAATCATGAGGTTTACAACTTAGGCAAGTATTTCTCCCCACCCTAAGGTATTGTCCATGAAAAGAAGTGATATCCATCAATCTGAATGAGGAATAATAGATGAAGGGCTGGGATTTTTGCCTTCTCTTTTGTTTTTTTTCCAATAGTCACCATGGGAAATACAAGAAATTCCAGGCTAGGTGATATTCAATATAAGAAATAGTGGCATCTTAGTAGCTGTCAAAGAGCTCATTTTGCTATCAAGCAAGGGTGTAATTCTGCTTGAGAGGAGGTGCTGTTGTCTTCTGAGTGATATTTTTGAGCTCTTGAGTTAGCAGGAGTTAACATTCAAAATTGCATATGTTCTGAGCATATGACATGTTTCTTTACATGCCTGAGGAATTTACAGCATTCTTCAGTACCTGCATGAATTCCCATTTCTTCAAAGCAATAGGTATGTGTGTATCGTAAATAACTTATCTGCAGAATAACCCTTGGCTCTAAAATAAAAATCTTCAGCTTTGCAACAGTGACAGTTTCTTCCGAGGGCTCTGTTACAATTCGTGGACCCTGGGAGGTGTGCACTTGCTGCTTAAGACCTCAGTAGACCCTCTTAACTGCTTCATAGTTACTAGTAGATAAAATAAAATACATAATATGGTTTTGCGGCTTCCTTTTGCGGTGGAGGTACGTGTAGGCTATGCAGTCTACTTGTTCCTAGGTGAAAGTTGCCACAAAGATGAAGTGTGATCAGATCAACAGTTTGCTTTGAAAAAAGGCAAAATCAAATTGCTGATCTTCATGTTCTAAGTTTGTAAATATAGAAGATCAGGGTGAGAGTGGACTTGCCATCTAGTTTGGCAGACTGGATGAGAAAAATGTCTTTTTGCTTTGTCTAGTTTGGTATACGTTAATGCACGCAGTGCAGGATGTGTTTAAGATGAACTGCTCCAGTAAGGCATGCTGATGCTAAGTAGTGCTTTTAGTTAACTCAGTTTTGCAGTTGACTGTCATTAACGAGGTAATGTGGGGAGAAAATGATCTTCTTTAATTATATCATATTCACACACTGTAATATGCATTGGGGGAAGAAATAGACATTCCTATATGAAGAACTGAGAGACAGAAACCAGTTTAATTACTTGTATACATTTTATAGTATGGTGCTATTAATAGAGGAGATGGAGGATATGTTTCTATTAGCACTGAGCCAGATGAATAATTCTTTTGAAGATTTGGAATATCAGTGATCCAACTGAAAATGTCTCAGTTGTGATGAGTCATATGTTAGCTTCATTCAGTGACTAAGAAATGGAACAGCCATCAATGTCCAAGCTGAGTCACGGCTTCTGAATATTTCCTGAAATCACTTTTTGTTTGGTAATGATAGAGAACTTAAAATTACTGTATTTGTATTATAATTTGCAGCCTGTAAAATACTAGTATGTATACTGTTTGAGATCAGACAAACAGCTAGAACAAACCAAAACGGGTGTGTCATATAGGATGGRTGAATAAGGAATAGTCTTCTGTAATTACCTTTCTTTCATTGTTTTTCTTTTCTTTATTATAATTATTTCTTCCTTGTACCGCTATACATGTGCGTCATAAGGAATGAAGCATAAGTGGCCCCTCTGACTTTTTGGCATTTGTGAGATAATAAGATAATAAGGTAATAAGACCTTTTTTTTTTTTTTTTTTWAAGCAAATCAAAGAAATTCTATGTATAGCAGAAGTAGGACAGTATGTCAATTTTATTCTTGAAGGGAGTCTTGTTTATGTATTGTGGGTGTCTCTGGGATAGAAAGAAAAGTGTGAGATCTGATCATTTTTTAAAAAAAAAAGTAGAAAGTTTTAAGATTTTAAGGCAACTTGCTGACTGGGGCAAGGAGAAGGATATATTTAAGAACATAGAAATGAGTACTCTTCTCACCTACTCTGTAGTACTTCATTGACTTCAGTAGTTATTCTCAGTAGAGGCTTACAGTGAAAAGCAGATCAAAAGTAGCAACCTTCTACACTGGAGCAAGGAAGCAGTCTACAAGATTTGGTGTTTTACAAAGTGAGTTATTGAACGTCCTAGACTGGATGGGACAGAGCAAGGAGAACAAAGTTGACCATTGCAGGTCTGACAGTGAAAGCAGTCTAGAGTACAATATTGTATCCACAGTACTTCCCATAGTATTTATTTATATATATATGTATATATGTATGTATATGTATATATATGTAAGTATATATATAAGCCATAAAGCTAAACTATGAGAAAAGAAAATGATATTCAAAATCCTGAGAATTCATGTTAAGTGAAGCATTGCAGATTTAGAAAATTAGATTCAAACATAATCCTAGATTTGATAAAATCGTGCTCCTCAAAACAGACAGATAACTTGATCTATGAAGTTCACACCAATATTCTCGCTCTTCCACAGAAAGGTTCTTGTAGAACCCCTGTGTCAATATGTTGATCCTGGTAATTCATATCCTTCTGTRTCTTAATTTACACCTGACTCTTGATTTGGGATTTAAAAACACTTATAACTGAAAAGAATTGTGCTTTTTCCTTACTGGATCAGTTTGCACTTCTGCTTTCCTCTTTGTGTGTGCCTTTACTTAAAGTTCAAGAACCACTTTCTCCTACTACACACCAGATCAAGCTATGCTGCTTTGTACTGATACAAGAAATAAATTATGTTTGTTCTCTAAAACAGTCATTGCTCATGACACGGGTAGTCTTGCGATACTCTGTGCAGCCAAACTTCCCTTTTCCTGTGTCTGTTGCAGGTTGGATTTTAATGAGGGATTTGATAAGGTTGGGTGTCTTGGAGATGGTTACTAAAATAGCTGTGCATCTTTGGACCTTCTAGGTTATYTAAAGAAAAATAGCCTCCCCCCAAAAAACCAAGTTTGCTGGTTAACATAGAACCCAGTTATGCTTTCAGACCCTTGTTATTAATAAACCTTATCAAATTTGTCTTGTATAATAAAATAATTTATTTCTCACTTTATTTGAAAGTGTGAAGCTTCTTGCTGATGCACAGGTATCTGCATCTTTTTGATAAACCGTAGGTAGCCAGAATGCATGTATGGTAGAGGAGTGGGGATGTAAAAACATATAAATCTATAGGAAAGTAAAGATGAAGTGAATGAAGAAGAAACTATCTGGGAAGTATCTAGAAATAATGACAAGTGCAACGCTTGATGTTTCGGCTAGCAGTTAATGATTTTAAAACATAAATAGCGTGTACATGTGTAGTGTGTTTTCWCTTTACTACATCTGTCCTAAAATTATATTTTACAAGTTTGTGGTAACAGAGGTGAACTGTTTTATTAGTATTGTTGCCTTTYATTTAGGCTAAAGGCAAAGAAGAGTGATAGAAACTAGAGAAAAACTGAATTGCTAGTATTATGTCATTAGATGCAAAACTGAATGTGCTCTTTCAAAAACTGGCAAGTTATAAGAAAGAGTATTTATAGAAGAGCTGCAATAATGTGTGTAATCCTCTATCTTTACCAAATAGCTGAGGTTTTTGCCATATCCTTCCGTCTGCTCACTGCCCCATTAAGAAGACACTACACATGTTCTTAGATTGGTTCATGCAGCACAGTTCTCGCTCTAGCTGCTCTTTTTAGGAAGAATGTAGGAAAGGTTAACTTTTTTTGTAAAATGCTCAAAATGTGGAAAGATCTATTCAAAAGATCATCACCAAAGTTAGCATGCACGAACAGTGGTTACCACTGTGTGTGTAGTGTTTCCTTATCAAATGATGACTGCCTTGCAGGCATTTTGTTATTTTGTTATTCAGGATTTCTTTTTCCTGTATCGACATTATAGTGGCAATTTAGAAGCCTTAGCCACTGGATAGGAAGAAGCCTTTCTAAATACCATTTCAAAGCTCCCAGCCTCATTGTGCCAAACTTTTCACATGGTAAATATAATGAGCTTTGTATATAAGCATGTGGTTTTGGAGTGTTTTTTGTTGTTTTTCTTTTCTTCTTTTTTTCCTCTCCAGAGTTTGTCAAGCTAGGTTGTCAGAGTCACTTAAAAAAAGCCCTGTAATCCTGCTTTTACACAGCTGAAAGTTGTGCATTCAAGTCTTTTTTAAAAGCTATGCCATAATTACAAATATTTAAATAGGTGGAATTTCCCRGTGACCTACATCTCCCCATGAATGCTGTCCTGTCTTCATGCTTATGTTTTGAATTTATTCTGTCTCTTTTTGTGTTTGGTCTGTTCAGTCTCTGTGTCTTGATTAGCATCTGACTAAGGCTCCATCTCATAAATACTTGTGCACATGAATAATTTTGTGTATCCAAGCAGTTGCTGGTTTCATATGCGTGAGTAGGATTGTCTGTGTGCATAGCTTCATAGAGTTGGGGGAGTTAATATGCAGCAATTTCAGCTAACAATAAATATAGGGCTCTGTTTTAGAACAATGGACTAGGGCTGGAGCATATGTTTTAGCTAGTTAGGAATATGATATGTATGCCATTTGTGCCAGAAATCAGTTTGTTGGGGCAATGCGTAAGGATGGTACTTTTTTTTTTTCCCCCTCTAGAAAATGACAGTGCTTTATTTTAAGAAAATTGGATACTATATTAAAGACAAAGTGAAGATGTTTCAAGATTTTTGCAGAACTGAGACTACAAGAGAATATTATAATTTATTTTTTCTGAGTGGCAACCCTGAAAGGACTTATAAAAACCTAAAAAGACTTTTGTAAAAACTGTCCAAAAATTGTCTAGGAGGAAGAGTTTTAAAACAATAGTCTATTTGATACTTAATAAGTTCTTGTCAAAATTTGGACTCCTGTCTGAGATGAATACGAGTCATTCCTGGAGTCGCTTCTAAGGTATCAAAGCAGTTACACCTGCTTGCTCTTGGCCCAAACCATCTATATCTGAGGCTTAACTGTTTTTTGATAGAATCAATTTTATTTGCCAGCTAGTGATACATTTACAGAAAAACATAACTTTTCATTCTCTTGAATTTTTAAATGTTTTTTGTGAATTGCTACTTGTGACTCCTAAACAGTCCATAAGCTTTGGCATTCTTCTTGTTGACAGATGTGGTTGCCTTGCATGTGTGCTTTTCCCTGAGGCCTGTACAGCAGTCTGTTCAATGCATGAAGAATGTGAATATCTTCTGGATCATCCTTATGCTGTGGAGCCCAAGATTTTAATACTGCCCTGAAGCTTTCTGGCTTTCCCATCATTCTGGTCAAGTTTTACTCTGATCTTTGGTAATAGCTTTGATTTTGTTTTTTCCTGTGTTTTACAGTGGTTTGAACTTCATTGATTTGATGGTGCGACAGGGGAATATTGACAACCCTCCTAAGACTCCACTTGTTCCTGGATTTGAATGCTCTGGAATTGTAGAAGCTCTTGGAGACGGTGTGAAAGGATTTGAGGTAATATATTCTTTATTTTCAGGTCATGACTAAATAATAACATATTCACTGAGTATTTTGCCCCCAATCCCTTCTGTTCAGCTGTCAACAGCGGCTTTCACCACCACACTGAGGTCCGAAAGGACAATTTTTCCTAGCTGCTTCCAATGTATGAGAATGAGCTCTTGAAAGAATTTCTAAAGCTGCTAATTTCATGATCTCTATGTCCTTCCTGAAAAGTCACTGTGCTGTGTACATATCCTGATAACTAACTAAAGACTGGAAAGGATGACTAATATGTTTTAAGAAAGTAAAATAAATTGCGTTAAGTGTTAAGTTTCTTAGTTTGGCCGTCTTTGCTATCATTATTGTTCTGTATCTCAAAACCCACATACTGCTGAGTTTAGTTTTTCATCTTGAGCTAGCAAGACCCTTTCTACACTAAGTATTGTCTATTACGTTGTGTGCRTTCATGTAGCACAGATAATGGAACCCCAATTCGGGGTATGTGACTTTTTTCTGATCACTCAGAAAAAGGATCTGTTTCATCTGACAGAATAGTGTTAAATGAAAAATAGTTAAAGATGCAATAAAGCTTTTGTAACTGGTTGGCRTTATGTACTCTTCAGTACCTCTGTTACAAACAGCATTCTGTCCTACCTCATATTCCATTATTGATGCTAAACATCTGTGTTCCTTCAAATCTTGCACTTTATTTCCTGCAGGAGGTATAAAAACTCTGAAATAAGAAAGAAGTGAGTTAATGCACAACAATCCTATCTTAGCTATTTGCTGATTCAGTCATGTCATCAAATAATTACATTTTCTGAATTTGTATTGTATCTTAAGAATTACCTAAAAGATCTTTTAGGTAAGAGGTAACATATTTTTGCTTCTCTAGAAGAGTTTCGGAATTGATCTGAGTGAAGATAATGGCCCATTTAGTTTTTGGTAGGGTCTCAATAATGAGCTCTCAATAAGACATTTATCCATTTCCCCCTCCTGCCCTGTCTCCTCCTCACAACAAATCATGATTTTTCAACATTTTTGTGATAAACAATAACTAAACAATAGTTATTTTCTATTTGAAAAATCTAGTGTTTGAATTTTTCAGCTCTTGTGTTTTGTATTTTATAGTTACACTCCATCACTCCATACAGAAGAGTATTCTCTGACAGTAGTATAGAAAGTCTCTGCTCTAGATTAGCATTCTTAGTTTAAAATTTTTGCTATTTTTAAAGGGAATCATAAGGTTACAGCATATGGTATGTATTTGAATGACATTGCACCTGACCGAATATACTGGGTCTCTTTAAAAAAGTTATGTCTCAGAACTTGCTATAAAAACCTATTTGTGCTCCAGTATACTCCTGGAAATTGAAACAGGTCAATTGAACCAATTGAACAACAGTCTGTCCCTCTTTTTTTTTTTTTTTTTTTTTTTTTGTGTGTGTGTGTGATCTACATGGACACAGCAGTGTTTGAGGAGATCCAACACTCAAATAACTGCTCTACACAGATGTGAACCCATCAATAGGGAAATGTACCATGAGGAAAAGAATATTCTGTTTATTTCTGGAACATAGAAATGCTCATGCATAGAACAGGAGCACAACAGATGCTTGTCTTGTGGATGGGTGTTTGTCAACAACAGTGATGGCAGGAACGCCAGAGATTGCACCCTACATTTTCTGGCCTTTTTCACTTTGTAAAACCCTGCCACTTCAAGCCTCATAAAAGCTATGGGGATTTCATGCACTTGAAATATGTCTCATTTGCTTTAGTCTGTGCTGAGACTGTTTCTTATACCTGAGATATTGCCAGCCATTTACTGTCTTCATCTGCTCTGATTGCATTATGGTATGACAAGTCAAGGCATTGAATGGCAACCCATCTTCACAGAGTTGTGTGAGAACATACTTTACATTGAAGGAGAGCTTTCATTTTGCAATAGCAATGTAAAAAGCCTGTTTTTTCCCCTGTTAAAAGCAATAGTTGAATTTCTACTGAGTTCAGGTGAAACAGGACTAATCTCTCTAGCTGTGGGATGATTCTTGGTCTCCATGTCCGATTAGGCCTTAGTTCCTAAGCACTGTGTAACATTTGCAGTAAAATGTAGTTTTTATTGTTACTAAGACAGAATCACTAAGAGGCACTTTTCTGTTCTGCTTTCTTTTTGATTTTTGTTTACAAGGGGTACAGGATATATTAACATCCTTACTGATTAATTTTAGCAGAATTCACATTTTATACAGTTCTCTAACAGCAAAAGAGATCCACAGAGTGGCTACCAGTGATGCATTGTTAGTCTGAATGTATTTTTCAAAAGGAGGAGGAATTTTGGTGAAATTGGAATAACCATTCTGTTTCAACACCTTCTTTCTAAAAGGTATAAACCCTTCAGAACTGTCACCAGCACCTTAGCATTTAGCAAACCCACAATATCCCAAAGGCAAAATGTTCCTATGCTATAAGCATTTGCCTTAAGGTACAGAGTAAATGTTCTTTACTTTTTACTATGGAGTATGGTTGAAATAGCCCAAAAATAACCCATGCTATTGTTTTCTTCTTTGTGTGTAGATTGGAGACAGAGTTATGGCTTTTGTAAACTACAATGCATGGGCAGAAGTTGTATGTACCCCAGTAGAATTTGTCTACAAGATCCCAGATGACATGAGTTTTTCTGAAGCTGCTGCATTTCCTATGAACTTTGTAACTGCCTACATGATGCTCTTTGAAGTTGCTAACCTAAGAGAAGGCATGTCTGTGCTGGTTCACTCTGCAGGAGGTGGGGTGGTAAGTTGGACCACTTTTTTCCTGCTTGTCAGATTTGCTGTCAGCAAATTGCTGGAGCAGTCTGATGCGTCTTGATTCCTCAAATGGACAAAATCCTGTTTGATTTGATATCAGACTTTCCCATGTGAGAGATTGCAGGGGAAAAATACTGCATCTGTTTTTCCATCAAAATACTAGTGTAAATGGTTGGTAAAAGCTTTTGTTGAAATAAAAATGACCTCCTAATGAACTCTACCTAAACCCACCTCCAAAAACCAGTAGTAGAAAGTGAGAGGTCAAGAAGCAAGTGTGGCCCTGTACATCATGTTCTTAAATTTATGCACTTGGTGGTAGTTCGATATCAAAGAAGACTGTAATCAAAGGAATAAATAAATCAGCTCCCTGCACAAGGTATTTGTAGCTAACCATAATTCTACTTGCAGTAAATAGCTGCCTTGTAATACTCCCACAAACACCATGTGTGTGAGATGTTTTCTCTGTGGAAGATAATGTGCTTTTTCCTTTACTGTGGAGGTATTGAAGCAATGTAAAATGTTATCATGCAAACCTGAGGAAAATATGCAAATGCAGAATTTGAGTCAGCAATGGCTGCTGTGTGTTATAGTTGGGATCAACAGTAAAGATGCATTGCATGGCAAAGCAACAGTTGGATGGATTTGGTGGAATACGAAGCAGGCCAACCAGGAAATAAGAAACTGACAGGTTGTATTACCAATTGCTTGAATTATCTTTCAGAAAATATCCCTCACTTGGAAAATACTTAAGCTTTGTACAGAACATTAAGATACTAACAGGGGAGGAATTTACTTTTTAAATTATGTAGTTTTTTTTTCCACAGGACAGACTTGTGACCTGAGAACAGTGGCAGATCTCAGCATTTTAAATTAGAGTACCTCTTCTGTTTTCCTGTTAATGTACCTTATTTATGGTAATTTAATATTCTGATGACTACTGAAGTTTGGCAAGCAACCCCAAACACCTTATCCCTAATTCTATGCCATTAGACCTTCTTTTGGGGCTTCATATAAAATAAGGCTTGTAATCAAAGGAATAAATTCATCAGTTCCCCACACGAAGTATTTTTAGCCAACGATAATCCTACTTGCAGTAAATGGTCCTCTTGGAATACTTCTGCAAATGAATGGAATTTATAATCTTATTATGCTTCAACACAGTACAACCTAGAGCATTATGGCTGACTTTATTGTTCTTTAATATTAAATCTTTTTATGTGGAATTTAGGATTGTTAAAGCAACCCAGGGGCACAGGTTCAGGGAGCCTAAGGCACAGCTTTACTTGCAAGGCCGCTTGCCCAATTGATACAATACAGACCCAGGGCTCAGCAAAGAGATTAGCAAAACGCCCCCCTAAAATTCCAGTACGTACGCATATATCTCTTGAAAATGGACTCCTTGTCTTTGTTCAGAAACAAGGGTCCTTGCTATATTTCTTGTTTTCTCTGTTTCTTTCTCTGCTCTTGATCACCTGTTAGTTCTTTCTTCTCTTCCCTTATACAGCATTAATCCTCTGTCTCCTCTCTCATACTCTCCTTCACTAGTGTCCAGCGTCTTTGCTGGACTATTTCTGTCAGGAACTGCTCTTTCCTCTCTTACTACAGATACTCAGTGAGCATCTTTCTACTGGTCCTCTGCTGTAGTTGTTTGTGGATATTCTCTGAGAGAAACTAAAGGAAGGCCAGGTCCTGGTTGGCTGCCAGAACAAGGAGAGATCAAACTATTGCCTGATAAGTAGTTAAATAAACYAGAGCCTCCAGAATAAAGACCAGGGGTTGGGAAAGAACTATCAGGCTGGGTAGTTCCTGTTACAGGTCTGTGTATGATCCTGGAGTGAGCATATGTGAGCAGGACACAGGGCTGGCTAGCCAGCTAGGATGCTGATCCCTGTGTCATAGGGGAGAGTGCCTCTTGCAGCTAGTCCTCCCTGATCAAGGAAGACAGTGTATAGCTAAAACCAGGAAGGAAATAATTTTCACGTTGCTTGATAGGTCTAATGAATAAAATTTCACTCTGTAGTCGCACATTTTTTTCCCTTCTCCTAACCAGACATCAAGATTTCAGAGTAAGTGTGCTAAAGGCCTGGGTCTGTATTGTGCTTTGCACTGCTCTAATATTCTGTTAATCCATTGACAAATTCAACAACCTCAACTGAATGAATTATTTTCACTAAATTCTTTGCTAATTATACAGAATAATAAAATCACTATGGAGAAAGATGCTTTTTGTACTGTTGCTTTAATAGATGCAAGACCCGTTAACATTTTCAGTAAGTGGGAAACCTGTCCAGTTTGTTTCTAAATGTCATAGAAATTCCAGAATATTTTAATGAGACAATAGGCTCCCTGTGGGACTAGAAGTTTATAATTGTTCCTTTCTCATTATGCAAGATCATTATTTTGGCCACTTCAGAGCATTTTATGGGAAAGAACATGTTGCTTTGAAATTTATTGTGAGGCTATTTGTTCTGGCTACCCTGTCTCCTTRAGGAGGATCCTGCAGCATTTTCAAAAATTTAAGGCAGGGAAAATTTTCAAGGTCCTTCACTTATGTATTGCCTCAGTTTGTTTAAATGGACTTACTGTTGTTTATAGATGTTTTTGGTAGCAAGAAAGCTATAGCAATTTTCTCATCTGTGTCTGGGATATAATTAGTATGTTATGGCATCCTTTAATATCTGACAAGATGCTTTAGATAAGTCAGGTAACTTATTTCCAGAAGTTCCAGGGAACATCAGAAGATAATGTAGAGAAAATGTACTAAGATAATTTTTCTCTTGGAAAACACTCTCACATGCCTGTTTCTTTCAGTAATAGACTTGTATGTTGTTGCACATACCAGATCAGTACCCTCTCTGCCTCTGATCCACTAAAAAAAAAAAAAAAAATCAGAGCATTATTAGATGACTTCTCTGATCAATGTGATTAGTTACACAGAAGCACCTTGTCTCTCTGAACCAGGAAGAGAGAGGTGGACACTCACAAATTGTGCTTCTGACATTGTTGGTATGTTGTAGCCTTCCAGCTGAAGCGGAGGACCTATTGCAATGGATAGAAAGGGGATTTAAAAGGAGAGAGTATTTTTGCTTTTGTTTCCAAGAGTCAGAGTTTTGATTTAGCTTGTTTGGGATGGGGGGGGATACTTGTTGGGGTGGGCTGGTTTGTTTGTTTCCTCCTTCTTGCTCTTGAGAGAGAGGAGGTTCAGAGAGACTGACTCTGCTGTCAGCCTGGACAGTGAGGTAGACTGTAGAAACTTTACGAGTCTTCTGAAGAAATGTGGTACTGGCTCACAATTGAATTGTGTGAATCAATCGGACTTCAATGAAAAATTAGTATCTTGCAAAACATTCTATTTCCATTGCTTTAAGTGTTATTGACAAAGATCACCAAGGACAAGGCTTGTCATGTTCTTTCAGGCCTCTGGCGGGACACTTAGGCTTCTGCTTAAGCAGAACATTTTGTTGAGTACCAGGCAGTTCTGTAATTACAAGGGGTATAATTATAAAATTAGAGTTTAAATGACTAAACATTTAAATACTTTTCTGAACTGACTGCAAATATAAGGAGAAAGTCAGTTAACACTGAACTTAAAACTTCCTATTATCCATACATAGAAATTATTGCTGAGAAATGAGGAGTTTGCAAGAACATATGGCTTACTACAGGATATTCCCAAACTGGAAACTGTTTTTTATTCTACCTCTAAAACATAGTAATTGATGTTTGAAATGACTATAAGGCAATGGTTAGTACAGTGACTCCTTTCACAAATACTCTCCCATGTATTTAAGGGAAGCTAACTGGCAACTGGTTGAAGAAAATAAGTGAGAAAACTGAACAGTATCATGAGCACCACTGGGGCTGGTCTGTTACATGAATAAATTACTTTCTCAAAATGAAGACTATGTCAGTGCATTGAGTGCAAGTCACAGTACAGACTTCTGTGGAGTTACATTAATAATTTTGAGAATAACTTTTTGAAGTTTTAAGTTGTATCCTTGGTGAGTKTATGTAGTACAAATACAGGACTACTGTATTTAAAAACAGAACAAAATCCTGTCTTCTCTTCACTTCCAGTTTTATTAAGTCCAGTCGTAGTCTCTATGATATCTACCTGCAAGATGAATTCTTTCAGAGATTTAGACTTGAGAGAAATTTTATGCCTCTCTGCTTATTTGTTTGCTTTTTAGATGCTTCCCATTCTGATTATTTATAGCATAGAACTTTGTTCATCTTAACAAAACTTTGTAAAAGGTACAATTTCATCACTTAAACCTTAGACATGAGGCAGAATTATCAGTCTTACAGAAGCAAAAATTAAGCTGCCTTTCATTCAGAAGCATTGATTGCTGTCCTGAAGCTGTGATCTGACCTTCCTTTTCAGGTTCAGCATCAGGGGAAGCACAAGCAGAGTGGGTAAGTTACAGATGCAATCTCACATGTCTGAATTTGAAGCATAAATCTGAACTTGGCAGCAGATTTAGGTCATTCTCACAGGACTGGTTACTGTTTGGCAGAAACCTTCATTTTTATTTTGTCTCCTTTGCATAAGTTGCAAATATTTAAGACTAAGTGCTTCAAACTGAATTACCAAAATGGTGATATTTCATGTGATATAGAACTGGCACTCTTCAGTAAATCTAGTCACCTGATATCACAGGCAACATATAGAAACCCTTTCATTGGAATTATCAAATTTCTCCTTAAAAATAGTTTTGTATTTATCCCTTCAAATTCTCTCTGCTCTATCTTAGCTGGTTAGAAACCTTTCTTAAGTTTGAGACTTTATTTGTGGCAGCTAAATGCATCTTTGTTCTTCTGATGGTGTTGCACATAAATTTAAGTAGCTAGTCTCTCCTCTGTGGGGCAAATGCTTTTAGATCTCTCGGACCTCTTGTAAGGTAAGCTTGCTGTTTCCTTGGTCGTCATACGCGCATTGGTCCAGACAGACACACACCCATTTCCTGGCGTTTGAGAGCTGACTGTCTGCAAAGCAGCAGCAGTATGAAAGCTGAAGTCTTTTGAAATAAATCTCTTGGCATCGCTGATCACTTTGAACATTGTATGGGCAGATTGAAATTAGGTTTGTCTGTACCTAGCAGGTAGGAGCACATTAAGTAGTCTTGACTTGTATTTCAGTCCATCCTTCTTGAATGTGAATAACTGGAACTTCATTATTCTGACAGTCCCAACCAGCATACTGTACAATGGCATTACTGCYTCCCAATTTGCTGAAACCTTTACCTGATATCTCCCAGGACTGCACTTGCCGTGTTCATATTAGCAGTTCATAGGCATTCTGCATTTGATGAACACACCCTAGGTGCCCTTCTCCTGTTTCATCTCCAGCAGCCAAGGATCAGAGTAAATCAGCACTCACAGAGCTTTGTGTAGCCAAGGCTGCTTTCAGCATCGCAGCGATCTCATTTAAAGCCAGGATGGCTATCTCTAAACTGAGCTGCCCTGTGCAATGTGAATGTCTCTAAAGCAATGGATGTGTTCCTTCAGCAACTTGGGAAAGGCCTCGTTGAATCTGTTTCCAGACACTGCCTCAGAGCATAATCTGTTATCAAACACAAAATCTCGGCAAGTCATACACAAAAAGCAATTTCCCTGACCAAAGCAGACTGCAGCCTCTGAAGGCCTTTCCTTTTGCCTTTCAGCCCTATACTCTCCAAAGGACATGTCCTTTCTCTCTGTCCCCTGCTGAGTCATATCACAGGCAGGCAGTGCTTAACTCTTCCTTGGCTGTTCTATGATTTCAGATATAGCCCATCTGTTCTGGGCCAGCGTCTCAGCTGGAGTTTGTTGTCCTTGTTCCTGTCAGTTGAAGTGGATTTGTACTAGGAGGAGATTCAGCCATAAGTTTTGAATTCACCTCAACTGTACGATTTTGCAAGAGGGAAGAATAAAATACCTTGCCAATTGCTGCTGAAAATAAGAGAATTTCAGGGTAAAAAGATACCATTATCACATGGTGATTTTTTTTCCTTTTCCCCTGTCCCCTACTCTTCCTGTAGCTCACTGCAGTGCACGGAGTGTAACAAACACTGCCTTGCAGTTGTTGACAAGTCATATTTCAGTTTGTTCACTCGGCAGTGCTCACCTTAGTACTTGGTTTCTGATTTCCTTTGCTGTAATGGGAAAAATGACACCTTCAGGAATCAGAGTACTATATAGCTGACTTCTCACRATACATGAGAAGTCCTCCTGGATGTGAGAAGGTTATTGCATGTCTTCTCTTGCAATTCTCTTACTACGTTTAAAGTATATTTTGTACCACCTTCAAATTTGAATGTGTGTCAAAGGAATTTGAATGTGTGTGTCAAATTTGAAAATGTGGTTTCTCTTCACATTCAATTCTAGAAAGGATTCTTGTGCAAGATTAAATCTGAATGATAAGAAAAAAATCCCCCCCTCCAAAAAACCCCAAAAACCAAAACCCCAACAACTTGGTAGCACCTCAGGGCTGCAAAAGTATACCCAAGAAATGATCAGTTCATACTAATGCATTTCATTCTAATAGATGTAGTTTAGCTGAGTGGTATCTTTTAGATGGTTTGTTCCCCTATAATGTAAGGGTAGGCTCAGCTGATTTTGCATAATAGCAAATAAAATAGCTTTCATAAAAGTATATAGATCCATAGCTGTTGTAAATCAGCATACCGCTGGCATTTCAGATAGAGGATCTGATTTGTCTTGTTAGGTCAGATCCTTTCAGGAATCCGTTAAGTTAACACCCTTTATTTACATGTCAACTGATGTTTTGTTAGTATTAACAAACTAGTTAGATTAGTAAGTTTTCTTCTGTTTATACTTTCTGTACTGTTTTAAATGTCAGTGACATTTGAAATTTGTTTTTTAAATTGTTTTGTGCATTTAAAAATCTATTTCATTTTTACTTTTAAAAATTTGCTTTTCTATGATTATTTCAGTATTAGAAGTTCTTAGCTTTGCAGGTTTAATGTTGTGCCTTAAAACAGAGAAACATGTAGAAATTTCAATCTTTTCATTGGAACTAAAATTAATATAAACTTATCTATTCATAATAGGTTCTCCAGGAATTATATGTTTAGATTCAACACATGGATTTTATAAATTGATAGGATCCCTTGAAAAGGAATCCATCATACTGACTTTGAAGCTAGAGAGAAACAAGACTGCTATGTTAAGTCCAGCGTTATAAGATGCACTTCATTTCCATAGAACACTTTAATCCAAGTTATTCCATTTCTTTGAGGACTCACTGTATAAAGTTCTGCATGATAAACAGGAATAAAAAATGTGAATTTTTTTAAGAAGATTAATTCTATTTTAAGGAACTATTTTGTAATCATATCTATCACTTCAGTGAAACAATTTTTCAGTTTATTCAGACTGCTAAATCCTGTTAAAGGTATACTTAATTATACAACAGATAATTTTTTCCATTTTTTTTTAAAAAAAATTCCTAGGTTCAGGAAGCAAGAGCCTAGTCTGTATTTATACAGACTGTATTTAGAAATTTGCATCATATATGAAAAATTAAATGTGTGAAGAGCTTTGCATTATTTTTTTTTAAATCATGCCCATCTAATTACACACTCACTCAGAGGGTTTTGGCATCCATACATTATTTCTGACAGCAGTTTGCCTGCTTCTCCTTGTCTCCAAGGTGAAAGTTGAAGGGTTGCAGAAATTAGGTGTTTTTATCTGGGCAGGAAGGAAACAGAAAGCCCTCTTTTTCTCTCTGTTTACCGCAAAGCTCTTTTTTTAAGGAGGAGAATGGCTTCAGGAACCAAAGGACAGGACGGTGTTGTGACCTCATGATCAAATGGTCCTTCCTGGTAAGACTGTGCAGTGGGGCAAGAGTCAGCATGGATACTGAACAACCCACCTGCTGCTCTGTGGCGCTGGGAAGATGATGAGCTTCCTTCCAGCAGCAAAACCCTTTCTGCAAATTGCGTTTCTGTATGTTGTGGACATGAACATTGAAGCCTCACATATTTTCAATTGAAATATATAGCCCTCTAAACACAAGCTCTTAATCCGAAGGTAGCTAAATGACTTAAAGGATTAGAAAAGAGACTTAAGTGTGACCTGTGTAGGCACAGTGCTATTTTGGAGCTTAATCAAATTCCACAGAAATTAGCAAAATATTTGAGTTCATAGTCTGAGTTCAGTTTTCCCATTTCAATGGTGAAAGCATGAAAAGTCCAATATCAGCCTTTATTCTTAGGCTTCTGAAGTATAAATATTAAGAATACTTGACAAAAATAAGTACAAATCAATGTCAAATTAAGATCTTCAAAAAGCTTTAGAAGAATGTTTTGTGGAATTGCCTCAAAATGCTTCAGTGTTCTTGTTCATCCAATTATAAAAATGCTGGTCATATGAGTTAGTTTTAGACTTTAAATATCCACAGAAAGCTCAAAAGTATTTTGATCTAGGGTTTTAGATAAGCTTATCTTTACAGAGGACGTACCAGCCAGTTTGACGGGAGTTTATGCACTTCTTGAGTGTATTGCACATTTCTCCTATTTTTCTGACAGCCACTTAGTTAAGTGTTAATCTTCCTTCATAGGATAAAAACCAAGATGTTTCCTACTCTAATATTAGACCTTTTAAACGTTTATTGTTTTTGATTCAGGACATACTTATTATCCTGCTCCTTTAAAGTTAGATAGCAAATGCAGAAAACTAATTAGAGCATAGATCAATAGGGCAGGATTCCACTCTACTAGCATACATTATGAAATATTGACTTATCTAAATCCCTGTGGGCAATAGTTTCAAGGAGACACAGAAAATGACAAAAAGATTGGTTGTAAAAATAACTAGTAATAAGAAAGATGCAAGAAAAGTTAATTTGAATTTCGTAATTTTACAATATTTGTGGAGGCTAAATCCTGGGCTTCAGATCATAAGTGAGAGAAATGAAGTATGAGAAGAGTGAAACCTCTTCCACTCCTGAGAGTCCTGTGAGGTAAGGACCCTCAGGAATAGTTTTTTTCCTATGATCTCTAAGAAATTAGAGATTTCAACATAAGAAAATGATAAATGATTTTTGAAAATAAAAGGTAGTTTGTTTGCTATTCGATTGCAATAACAAATTGATGTTGGTGCTACAAATTAGCATTCAGATCTGGGTCCTACTCCGAGTTCTTGCAAGTCGTTGGACAAGTAGTTTGACTTGCAGTGCTGTTCCGTTTCTCATCTGTAAAGTGAGAATGATAATGCATCCTTTCTGTTCTCTTCCATTTGTCTGTTGGTTCCTGTCCAAAGGATCACATAAACTGTGCCTTGCTTTGTAGCCATTTACTGACTAATCTGGTAGAAAACCAATCTGAAACTCCTGGATGTCACCCTACATAAACAATATTGTCCTCTCTTGAGAGGCTCAACRTAGAGGATTGGCACTAGCAGTTACAATCAGCATTATATGGGATGATGCCAAAACCCCCAGGGTAAGCAGGGTTATCTCATTATCCTACTGTAAATAAAACCCAAGCACTGATCTCTGGTATTTACATACAAATAATCAGAATTTCTGCTTCGAATGAAAAGAAATGTTTCTCCAGGGATGATTTTACTAGTCATGCATACAGTTTACAAATCATGATCTTTTGGCCATAAATATAAGTACGAATCTGCTAAATTCAGTCAGATGTTATTTTTAAAATCACAGTGTCAGTTTTTGCTTCTGGGCATAATCATGTAACTGTGCTGGTTCCAGAATAACGCAGTTGCAACAAGAGGTGGAATTTGTCTACCAAAAATACGTCTTCCATTTGTTAGTGTGTTTAACAAAGCAGCAACAACAAACACTAGAGTTGTAAAAGGATGATCTACTGGGATCTTCTTTGAAATTGAATGGCTCAGTGTTTATGCAATGCCTCCCTTCTCTCAGCCTCATGAAATTATAGGTTACCCGTATCTGAAAGCAGAAATARTAGCATGGTACCTGATTGCCTCCACTGGTATTCTGCCTAGACACAGGATCTTCCATCCTGTGGGAGGTGCTTGCAGAGGCCACCAGGTATTCCTCTGCCAAAGGCCTCCAGAAGGCTGGATTCAGTAAGCCCGCAGGAGCATGCTACTCCAGTTGATGTGATCCTATGAAGGATCTATGTGCAAGACAGAGATTGAAATGCCTTTCTTTTCTTCCCCAAAGCAAGAGGCCATGAACAGTGTTGTCTGGTTTCTAGTGGAAACTGTGGGCTGGAAATGAGTATCTCATGAAAGCAGAATCCTTTGTGTCTGTGGCTACAGTCAGAGAATATACTTTCACTGAGAATTTGATCCAGATCAGTCTGAAATCCTAAGGGACACCTGCATGAATTTGGGCAAACATCTGCATGAAAGAGGGCAAAAATAAGCTTTGTACAAATATTTTGCACAGCTTCTCTAGCCTGACAAGCTTTTGGTTTTTTTCCAATTACTCTAGATTGGGAGTAATTATATCAATTTAATACCTGTATGTATGAGTGCATGCATATATATACACACGTGTGTGTAGATGGGAAGAAATCAGACCTGCCTGTTACAGAGCAAGATGAATTCTCCTTTTCAGTATTATAATTTTCAGCATTGCATTAGAAAAGAACAACGATTCTGTTTGAAGGTCCAGGATTGGAAAATAYGACATGAAATCAGCATTGCATTAGAAAAGAACAACGATTCTGTTTGAAGGTCCAGGATTGGAAAATATGGCATGAAATCAGCATGTTATCTGCTGCAAAAAATGCTATACTTCCTACAAACTTATTTAAAAAATCATTATAGAGGAAAAAAAGGTTACACTGTGGAAAGCTRTGTGCGCCAGAATTATACAGAGTTTCGAATATGAATTAAGAGAAATTCAGCAGGAGTCAGAGCTATTAGATGTTCTACACCTTTTTCTGCCCTTTGCTATTGATCACTTTTGAAGATGAAATACAGGACTGGATGGACCTATTAATGTGACTCATGGCTAGTCCTACATTATAAATCATCAGTAATGATTGTATGGGGAAATAATAAGAGGTAAAACAGATTTGYTTTAATGTGTTTTATTTCTCACACCAACCTGCTCTCTCCTACTGCAACAGTAAGAAAATGTGACTTCTCAGGAATGATAGACTAGATGCTGTACTGGGACTGGTTCTACTACACCTTCCTTATTAGGACCACAGAAACATTAAGAATAAAAGCTGTATCTAAGTACCAGAGGAACCATGTACATGTATATTATCTGCCAGTAATTCTCTTCTGGCATAATGTGCTGCAAGGCCTTCCCTAAAAGGGAAGGCTGGAATTACATGTGGAATTTGCCAAAGTTGTACTAAGGTATGAAGTATGAAGAGGACTGCTAGTGTTACTCATGGGGCTCTCTTGAAAAGACGAGTGAGGGCTATTTTAAGTACGGTGAATGTTCACATAGAAACAATACGTAGTGGAGGGAAATACTATGTAAAGTCCTTGTGTTCAAATTTCATAGCTCAAAAAATWTTTTTTTTGCCCTRTGCTTTAATTCATATCACAGTAGTTTTGAAGGGAGTATGATTGTACTGTCCTTAAAGTTGCCCTAAAATGGAAATGGTGAAGGTGGAAATAATCACTTTTTCACAGGACATTAAGTGACATTCATGGGAGTAAGAGGAATACKTACATGGCAGTGTTGTAACAAAAATGTTAAATTTCAGAGCTATTAAAARGAAGAAACAATTGTGCAAAAATTGTGTGTTAATTTTCTGATTTGTAGAATTCAAAATTTTGGGAGATGTAGCTATGAGAGTTTTCTAGTTTCTTTTCAATTTGCTTTATTTATCAGTTTCTAGAGGAAGTATGGCCTTCTTATAAATAAAAAAGTCACAATAATGGTGGTAAATAGACCAGTATAAACCTTCAGCTTAGGAAACAGTGAAATATACTGTGTAAAGCCAAATGAAATCCTAAAAAGCATTTTGAGAGTATTGCTAAATTTAGGAAAAGACGTAGGAAAAATTTGAAGCAGCTCTGTGTCCTTCTTAGCGTTTCTCCCTTCATTAAAGGGAAGATGTTAACTGTAAAAACAATAGCTATATGAGCTGTCATTTTGGGTGCTAAACTTGCATCAGAATTTTCTAGTCTGATAATAACCACTTTCTGTGCTCTTCTGCCATATGAAAGATCCTGCTTTTTTTAGTGTTCTTCAAAAATGCACATAGGATGCAAAGCAGAAAACTAGAATTACTCCTCATACACTCCTTCAGTAATCACCTTAGGCATTTCTTGTAGATCAGCACCATTTCCCTTAAACTAAACTGCCTTTGTTAAAAGAACAACTCTTCTCTGATGCATTTTCTGATAGATTAAACTCTGTTTATCCCTCCGGTTACTTTTTTTTTCCAGGATATCCTTTTGCTTTAAGTGTGTGTGTATATTGTTTTTTGTTTTGTTTTTTTCTTCTTTCCCTCCTGTTACTGAATTGCATTGTGCTGCTAAGAAATTATTTTGGGAATTGCCTGTGTATGGTGAGCTTTTGAATTTGCTGTATCATGAGTGAATTGCCAGTTGTAAAGTTTTTCACCAGTGTCCATGTCAGTGAACTAATACAATAATCTATTTGCAGGGTCAAGCTGTTGCTCAGCTCTGTTCAACTATTCCCAATGTTACGGTTTTTGGAACAGCTTCATCCTTCAAACATGAAGCAATCAAAGATTCAATAACTCATCTGTTTGACAGAAATGCAGACTATGTTCAAGAAATAAAAAGGTAATCTTTTATTTTCCTGAGTAGGAGTTACGTAGTACCTAGTAAAATACTCAGAAAAACAGTCAGGAGATCGTTTCTATAGGAAGAGGTTAAACTTTTGAGTTTGGGAACTGTAATTTATTCTAGATAATTCTGTCTGTTCACTGCAAGGGACAAGCCAGYGAGTATCTCCTTCTTTCTTTAAAAGTGATGCAAGCTCATCTTTTTTCAAGTTCATCTGTTGCAAGCCAAGTAAATTAAGTGAAAAATAATGAAGATCTCAATGGAAGGGTCTAATTTCCTGTTATCAGCATATGTAGTATTTCACTCTAGTTCAGAGTGAGTAATTTTTAGTGGATTTATAAGTTATACAGGTTTTGGAAGAACTGTTAAATTTAAGATTATTAATAAAGAACATGATTAGGAAGTAGAATATTAGGCTTGGGTCAAACTAGTGACAAGATTTGTCAAGTTCATGTTTTGCCAGAAAGAAAACCAAAATCAGGTTATTTAAGCCTATTTTTCTCTTCAACATGACTTTGTTATYACATTCGTAGAGCTATTCATTGAAACGTTATAAATATTCAAGCTATTTATGGAAACATTATAATTCTACTTCCAGTAATACAGCCCAATTGTATCCTTAGAACTAGGTGGTTAGCTACTGTTGACTTCTCTTTGTGTTAAATTAACTCTGTGCTGGAGACTAGTTGATATGAAATTTGAAGCAAAATTATATGCTTGATAAAGTTATTTAAAAAGTCTTCTGTCTGAGATGAACGGGGATAAGAAGAGTTATTTCCTTATGAATTCAGTAARAGAACATCAAGAGATGGGAATAACAAAAACATTCTCCTTGCTCTCTGACATTCATTCACTTTAAAGAACTTTGTGTCCATGGACTGTTTTGTAATAATATAATTTTTYTGTAAGTCCTCACAAAGGGGAAGCAAAATGTTTTCCCCTTCTCCTAAGGCTGGAAGGCTTGAGTTGCTGAAATGTAACAATCAGCCCTTATCATGCTGTTTAAATGATACCTTGGATTCTACTGAAAAGTGAGATTTCTTGCTTCCATTTTAGAATCTCAACAGAAGGAGTAGATATTGTTTTGGATTGTCTGTGTGGAGAAAATACTGGAAAAGGCCTCAGTCTTCTCAAACCACTTGGGACTTACATTTTATATGGTGAGTGGAAAAATCCAGGTACATATTTCAGAATTATGACTTTGAGCATAACAGTTCTTAAAATCATCCGTATTACCCCCTTCTGAACCTGAGACTTATCTGTGTAGCTGATTTTTGTTCAGTTTGGCCATTTCCAGTAGAGAAGTTTAGTAAGGCTGAACATAGACTAAATTACTGAGACAAAGACTAATAAAAAAAAAAAAAATCCTAAAAAAAAAATCGCGAAGTGAAGCTGTATGTTTGGTTCAGATTGTTAGTGGCATTTGCTAAAATGATGTGTATGCACACACACAGTGTAGAAGAACKCTTGGTTCTCTAACTTAATGAACTGCAGAGATCAAATAATACAGCCAAGGAAATTGTAATAATACAGAATTCTCTCCTTGTGAGAAGGAAACTTGGAAGCAGCTTTGAAGAAGAAATCTCTAGCCATCATTCGACAAGATTATGTATGTTGGCTATTATGCGTACAGAGTAGACATCCCTCCTGCAGCTCTGCCTGCCTCCTGTGTTGTTTATTGGTGATAAAACCACAGTTCGCCAAGTTCTATAGAAAGGCAGCTGAAGGGGGTGCTTAACTTTTGAAATGAAGACTCTATCGGTTTTGCAGTGGAAGGTGGAATGACATCATGGATAAGCATACCTGCTTCCTTGTGCTTTGATCTAGCTAGTTGAGTGACAACACATTCCCTGTTATTGCTTCTCAAACATCTGCTTGGACTGTAGAAGCCAACCTGACTGCCCATTTGTAATGAAGTACAAGCCAAGTGAATTGTCATTACTCTTCTTAGCAGGTTGAAGTATATTGTGTATGTGTGTTCACCCATGCATTAGTCAGACCTCTGATGGTGAGATAAATGTATCTGCTGATGAGAGAGAAATCAGTGTAGTGATGGGTCCTAAATGATAGTGTGTCAGAGGTGGATGGTATTTTACTGCAGAGAAATAGAGAGCTATAGAAGAGTTTTGGTGTCAAAATGCCTTGTGACACTTAACCTGTTTTTGTTTTCAGAAGATTTAAGAAAATATATTTTTGTGATCTCAGAATATCTGTTAATTTGTAGGGCTATGTCACCTTGGCCTATTAGTTGTTTATTCCCAAAGTGAAAGGACATCTATTAATCCATTTTAAACCTATGGAGAAAATTTTTTCTAAAGTATGAATCGAAGAAACCATTTTACAGATAGTAAATGGTCTGCTTGTCAGCATACTACAGGTTGTCTGTAAATGTACTACTCATCTTTTACAGGTTCATCTAACATGGTTACTGGGGAAACAAAAAGCTTCTTCAGTTTTGCGAAATCAGTAAGTGTCATACTGTTGTTCTGCTCCACTTTCCTATAACCTCTTTTTTTTGAAACATTTTCATCTTTATCACTTTCATCTCCATTAAGTTGTTATATCTCATGTTGTTCAAATGAAGAAATTCATGAATGCAATGTGATCTGATATGTTTTATTTTGATATAACAGCTAGACAGGAACTGAGTCTGTGTACAATGCGTATTTCAATTGTTAGCTAACAGACATATATCACTTTTACAGCTATGTTTAAAATCAGAGTGTATTGCTTATTCATTGGTGGTAGGATGTTATATCCATGGATGAGGATAACTATGCCCTGTAAGTTCTTTATTTCTGAAAAAACTGTCAGTACAGTGCAATGAATTAAAGGAGATCTTTATCTCTTAAGACTGGGCTTGTGTCCAGTCATTTCTAGCTTGTCAGAGATTAGCTCAATACAGAAATGCATACAGTTCTCCTTCACTTCCCTTTCAAGTGACATCAAAGAGATTGTGCTGTTACATTTTTTTCACTGATGTTGTTAACAAAATCAGAACTCCAAAAATTGTTCTTCATCTTACTACAGCAACAAAATCTGCTCAGAAAAGTTAAAGGCAAAAAAGGACAAATGCATCAAATAAACTGCTGGTGAGAAATAACCAGGTGTGAAAGCAATTCCTTCAGATAAGACAGAGGGGAGAAGTCCTGACTAAAGACAGATCATAAAATCTTTCTGCCAAGAGCTCATTAGCAGCCTCCACTAACAGCCCCTTCCCAAGAGAAATTAACTTCAAAAGCTTCTGTGGAAGTCATATCGAAATAAAACAAAGACTCTAACAGGAAGCATGAATGTGCTTCGCGTCCTAACTTTTTTCAACAGTTATAGTGACACAGTCTTTATGTTGTTGTCATGCCTTTTTGAAATAAAACAAGATAATATTTATTAAATAGCTCTTAATATAACTGTGTCCAGCATGTGATTGTGACACATTATAAAAACTTGTAAGGCARATTAATCCATTAACAGCAGGTTCAACTGAAATATTTTTTAGGTAGTACTGGTATTTAATTTCTTTTGAAAGAATAGAACAATTTATTTGATTTCCACCCCTTACCTACCAACCTTATTTCTTACATTGSAGCTGCTATTTCCAGTATCATCATCCATGGCATAGTTAGATAATTTTCCCTAAAACCTTGTATTTGTCTTTATTGAAGTTTCTGTGCTACCTTTTTGCCTGCTCACTCAGTTTTGTGGTGGCTTTCTAGAATTCCTTGCTGTTAACATGCTGTTTGACTACCCTACTACAGAAATTAAATAAAACTGTTGATTTCAAGTTCAGAACTCTGAACTATGAAACTATGTTAACATACAATATTTTTACTGTAAAATGGTTCTTTTCTCCAAATGGTCTTGTCAATGCTACTTCCAAAGATTGTTAAGTTTTAAGTAGTGCATCAAATTGTTTATAAAAGTATAACTATTTCCATATTAATGTAATGAATACTGTAACATTAACTCACTAAAATTGTATTAGATTTTTAATTAAAAATTAACCCATTCAGATAAAACTTGCTGGGAAGAGGAGTCTCAGTCTTCAAGATGCTCTTGGACTAAATGAGATAAAATAATTTCATTAGATCTTGTGAGGTGTGCTCACAAACCTCAAAAATACTAATGGGTGGAATGGAAGCTAGCTAAGCTGTATATGGTTTCCTTGCTCTTTTGAGAGAAGAGTAGTCAAGAGCTGTTTGCAAAGGTTAGATGCTTACGTGGCTTTCTTGAGGTCACAAGAAAGAATAGCAGCAGAACTAAGAAAGGAGGTCTAATTCCATGTCCTAAAACTAGAGCTGTTCATCAGTCTTCTAATAGCCTATGGTCATGCAACAAAATCTGTAGTTTGTTTCCACATTACTCAGCCCCCTGCATTTCTCTCTCTCTTGCGTGCTCTCCCTTTAAAAAAAAAAAAAACTCAAATAGAATACTTGTAGATAGGAGAGCCAGCTCTACAAACGTAATTTGGAGATCAAGCCACCCTTCTCACTTCTCTGGCTGTTAAGTCAAAACAGATCGATGARTCATGTACATGTCTTGAATAGTATTGTTCTAACTCTGCTGTCATTTCTTTCTTTCCAGTGGTGGCAGGTTGAGAAGGTAAATCCTATCAAGCTGTATGAGGAGAACAAAGTAATTGCTGGATTTTCTCTGTTGAATCTACTTTTCAAACAGAATCGAGGTGGCTTGATCAAGAGTGTAATGGACAAACTCATAAATCTATACTATAATAAGAAGATCAARCCTGTAGTTGATTCCTTATGGGCCTTGGAAGAGGTAGGAGCAAAATTTCATTCTGCATTTTAAAATTTATAAAAAAAAACCTCACATTTTTATATGTAAAATTATATTTAAATAATGGATTTCTAGTTACTAATGTATTTGTTTTCAGTTTGTGCAAAAATTCTCTCTGAAACACTTGCCATTCAGAAACTACATGACCCAGAACTATTCACACATTTTTTTAGTACATGTATCTGGAATTTCAAATACTCTGCTACTTTCTTGAAAACACTAACAATAAATGTGGTTTTTGAATCTCAAAGTTGTTTATGTGCATGAGGTTTGTAGCTAATGAATGCAGCAGGAAATGCAGATATAATTGAAAGCAACTTAAAATTTACTAAGTGAAAGATCAAATACATAAGCTTCAGTTTTATATTTACACTAGCAAATCATAGAAACTTGAAGGTTTTGGGGAAGTTCCTGAAAACATACTGCAGATGCATTCAAATCAGAATTCTCTCTTAATGTATGTCAAATTCGTGGAGGATATGTATTTTTTTCCTTTCAGTTGTTCAGCTCTCCTTAAAGGAATATGACTGAGCTAATCTGATCATAATAGACTTGTTTAGATATAAGCCTTTGGCCAAAGCACTGTTTTCTGAGAACCTGATAACTAAAATGCCAATAAATGAACTTGAATATTCTTAGAAGTATGAACAGATACTAACATATAAGGAAATGAGCTCTACTTAGTGTGAATTGTCATTATTTGGTTGCTTTTCAAAAGGTACTGCCAAAAAATTCTGGCTGTGTCTGAACACATTGGCTGGTATTTCCAAGCATCCATGAGAAAACAGTTGCCATCAGACTTGAACAAAATACAATATCATTAATATTAACGAATTACAATTCTGAATGCCCCATGGTTAGGGTTTGAAGCCCAACATGATATAAAACATTCAAGTCACTTTAAAGGACAACCATTGTCATGGACACAGGTAAGATTTCTAAGTTATGTGGCTGGACTCTATGGCATGGTTCTTGGAGCTGGATTTGTTGCAGTGTTCATGGGGGTTTGTGCTTGCCTTTGCCAGGTTGTGTGACAAGAAGGTCTTAGGTCATGCTAACATGGGAACTGTATGTCTCATCCTTTCACCGCATCTGCTGTTAGCGTACACCAGTGTGGGACTTTATTTAATAGAGCAGATACAAACGGTCCATCCCTACATGGACTCCGTTTGTTCCTTTCCAGCAAAACGTGGAGTGGGGAACARTAACATCACTGGGAAGACTTCATCTGCGTCTTTCCTAAAGAATCTGTTCCTGTTTCTTTGTAAGGTCTACTTGAGTCCACACTGTCACCAATTGCGACTCCATAAYGCCTTTGGCTTACCAGCCAGTAGCATGGGAGTGGTATTCTGCTCTATTGCTAATTTTGATCAGATGAACTAAAATGTCAAACTGCTTAAGGGAAATCAGATGTTGGATAAAGAGTAATTGACTCAGGCTGAGGTCAGACAAGATAAAATCGCTCTGCCTTTTTCTGAAAGGGGCAGTGCTTTAAAGAGCAGTGCAAAATAGAACCAAGATCAGAGTTAGGATTTTGCTGTTTTATTTATTAAGTGACCTCACAAAGTATTAAAATAATAATAATAATAACTGACACAATACTCTAGACAGGCATTTTGCAATTTCTTGTGTTTGTACACCTGTACTTTTCATGTATTGGTGAATAAGAAAAAGGTTTAAACAGTATCAGTAGTCTAACGTTGTCTTCAAGAAGAAGAAAAGTARAAAGAGAAAAATTGCACATTGCAGGCTAATTTTAATAGTCAGCATGATGGGAAATTGTTGGGAGATTTTTGTTTGGTAACATTTCATATAACATTTGGCTAACATGCAGCATTGCTACTGTTAGATTGTGAAATGTGTAAATACATCTGTTAAAGAGTGCAGTTTAGAAAACTACAGCTCATTTATCAAGCCTGCTCATTCTTATGATCTATCTGGCAAATTACAAAGGAAATTACTGGCTAGTATCTTCAGGAATAAATAGTGCTAGAGATGTTCTTAATCAATTGCAAAGTACCACTATTCATTCTGAGCATTATTGTTTCTTTTGGGGAGTATATTTTTGTGGGTTTATAAATACTTTCAGTTCAGATTCTCAGAATAAAGTTTATGATGCACAGAAAGATGTGTCATAGCGGAGGACTAAGTGCAACCAGATTAAGAAACGTTGATAKATATTTTTGTTCTGTTTTGGGAGGCTTCTTGACTTAACTCCATAGCTCCAACCTCCCTCTGTCCCTAGAGGTTGACATTTCATCACTTTTCATTTCCTATTGAGTAATATGGTTTTCTTGAGATGTCCACTTCCATCTGACTGCTGTCAGTCTTGCTTATTAGACACTATGCAATATGACCAACTTCTGTTTGAGGAATCTCCTCACCCATATGAGCCTTGAGAATATTCATGTTTAACTAGAGTGACAAAAATGCGGACTCCCTGCATTGCATTTGAAAATGAATGATCTGAATAGTTGTCTATGGAAAAATATCACTCTCTGCAAAGGCTCACTGAACAATCCATTTGTCCTCTGGCTAGTAACTCTCATAGAGATGAGCTTAAATCCCACAAGTGAAATCCCAAATGAAAATATTTTTAAGGAGAACACTCAGAAGATCCTTAATCATGGGGCACCTTTCCAAAGTTTAGTGTTAAAATCAAACTCTTTATGTATGAGATGATATATCTATGTATGAAAGGCATATCCCCAGCAGACCCCTTCAGTTTGTTTTACTCGCTCTGTATCTGCATTTGTTTTGGTGTACTTCTTTCTACAAATACTAATTCATAAATTAGCATTGATTCTGTGAAGCCAGCACAAACCCGCTGTGTTTTTATGTTCTTTCAAAACTGTATTACAGTGCAAGAATTCTGTTCAGTCCTGTATCAGTTGCGATTGCCATCTGTGCATCAGAGCTGAAAAGTGTTTTTACAGTCCTTGAAGAGGCTCATGTATACCAACAGTAGTATTCCCCTTTGCTGTGTAAGGCTGCTTGCTACAGGACCTCACTGTATGACAAGCCAATAACTTTTGATCTTCTAATGCTTATAAGAACAGCTAGATAAAAGTTATGTGGCTGTTTTGATAGGTTTCTGTGAGCTGTAATAGGCATTTCATTGCTCCAGAAGTCTGGTATGAGTCTTTGAACAGCATCTATTTCTTTATACTTTCTGCATGAGTCCATAATTTGTATTTAAAAGAGTRTGTTGGTTATAGAATATTGTAATCACAATGAGATTTTTGAGTTTTAAAGTATTTTACATGGCAATAATTTACGATATAGAGAAAGTTATTAGCTTTTAATTTCTGTCATGTTGTGGAGTACATGAAGTGATGTCTAACTGATKCCTAAATGATTTCAAGATAGTAGTGTTCAAGAATGGTAACATAGACTTAGTTTGATACTTTTCCTTGTGAACAATAAGAGTTTCTAAGGCTGGGACAGGCCAACGAGACCATTCTGATTAGGATATACTATTTCCTAATGTTCCAATTTCTCTGTTTTAGGGCCTCATTCAAAGGCTGTGGAAGGGAATAGAAGGACTCTTAGTTTCACTGATTTTTTTTCTTTTTTAGCGTCAGGGTAACCCCACCTCTTCAGTACAGCCTGCTTAAATGAATTCGACAAATAACTGAAAAGACGGTCAGACCAATTTTGTTCTGGATGGAAACTTAAAAGCGGCTTACTGTGGTTCAGTGCAACAGGTTACTGATGATACAAGGCAGATCAGGATCTAGACTGCTTGCTACTGCTATTGACTAGTCCTACTTGTATCGATGTGTTTGTTATCTATTGATGTTGGCTCAGGAAGGTTAATTTTTTATCTCAAGCTTACATCCATAAATTCCAGTTAAAACCATAAATCCCAGTTAGAAGTCTGTTTGCAAGTGGGCTGTTATGGGCCTTTTTATGATTTAAATGCAAGAAAGATTTCGCTGAGAGAGGATAAAATCTGCAGATATTAAAATACTGAGGAATTATTCATCATGAGATGAGAGAAGTCGTACAATAAATTAGCTGCTGTTGAGATGTGTCACTGTTGTGCAGCTACTTGTTTATGCAGTGAAGTRTTTAAAAGACCGGATAATTTGTAGATGGTACATGCTTAAAATACTATTGTGTAGTAAAGAGCTGACTGTCTGGTAAGATGCATTTYATTACAGATAGTAGTGTTTAAAACAGAATTAGTATTCAGTGGATACCTGTTGAGCTTTGTGGTTGTTTCTTTGTCAGTAACTAATTATCTAATCCTTGATTTGCAGTTAGTCAATTTTCTTCATTCTGATTAATTTGTAGTGTGGATTTTATGAGTTAGCATTATCCTGAGGGTCTGTGAATCTTTTGCTGTACACGATAGATGATTCCAGATTATTATCCATGATGAAAGTTGGAGGTTCTCATAAAATCCGGTGTATTGAATAACTTCCTACACGTTGCACTTTTAAAATTCTGCTTTCTTCAGCRTGTTGCAGTTGCAAAAGAAAACCAAATATGTACTTGAGGTAGAATGTGTTATGGGCATAGGATTTACAAGCAGTTTTTTGTAGGTGACTTATAGCAGTTCAAAGTTCCACTGATGGTAAGTAAAACAAAACTGTCACAAGCTTTTGCACATGAACAGCCAGTCAGGAAAGTGGCAGTTCAAAACAAGGTCCATGTTGTCGTAATATCTGTGGGCTCCATTCCCTCACACTGGGCTACCTATTTAAAAAAGGACTCTTCTAGCATATCACAAAGTTATTAGATCTGGACTATTTGGAGCCATATAGGTGACCACCAAGGTTATGGGAAAAAATCTTGATTACAGATGTTTTGTATACCAAAGACATTAATTCCATTTATAAKTCTCAATGGCATCAAAGACGTCCACTGCCTTAAGGCCAATAAGAATGATGAAAATGCTGAAACCTGTGGAGTAGAGTTATTACTTCCTCTTAACAAAGTAAGAGGATAATCTGATAATATTGGAATGTCAGGCTGGTACCTTATGGTGGGCACTGAATGAAATCCCATGCCGTTGTTTTGCAGAGATAATGTAATAATGCCTTTAGCAACTTGTTACTTAGCAAATAGTGATGCAAGAACTGTAGCCCTGATCCAGGAATATACTTTGGCACTTAGCTGTGATTGAAATCAGTGGACTCAAGATTCCCTTGTCTCTACGCCAGAGCTTTACAGTCAATTGCTAAGGAAAAAAAACAAGCTGTGTTTAAGAATCTAAACTTGAAAGTAGTGCAATGCAACTGATCACATTTTAGTATCATTACAGAATACCTGCTGATAACTGTGATTTCCTTTAAAAGAGTAAATTTCTCAGGTGTTCCTGTTTTCACGTATTTCCCATTCTCTGCACTAGTCTTCAATGTTATTAGCATGCAAAGGAAAACAGTAGAAGCCTTATATATTCAAAATGAAAGTTGTAAACCAATGGTGAGAGAGAGGGCAAAGGAACACTTTTCATACAGACAAAGGAGGCAAAGCCATCACAGTATGTCTGTTTTAGCACTGCYGTGGCTTCAAATGATTCATGTTTCTAAATCTGTTTTTTTCTACTGAAATCATCCTTTGACATAAGTTAGCTTTTCAGAGCATGCTTTTAGATATCAACATTGTTCTATGAAAAAAAACCCTTCTGTAACATATGCCAGCAGAATAATAAAAGAGTGACTCTCTAAAAGAATGACCCTCTAAATCAKCAACTTCAATTTCATCAGAAGCTATTCATGTCTTTCACTGATCTTGGTTTAAGGCAAAAAGGTATTCATATATCATTACAGCAAAACAGAGAAAACTGACTCATTACTAATTTTAACATAGTGAGAGGATAATCTGATAATATTAGAACATCAGGCCTTGTTACAGATACTAAATGTGATCTCATGTCTCTCTTTTTTCTTTTAATATTGTGATAATGTACTGTAGTAGCAATGCCAAAATGGCATGTGCATTTTTTTTTTCCTCCTGGTGTATAAAACCAGCTTACTTTGGGCAAAGAAACTATATATTTTTTTCTGCCAATATTTGAAGACAATTGACTACCATACCATCTGGTTTGGATCCCATATTTTTTCTTAGTTATGCAAAGTGTTCTAGAGTAGTATGAAGAAAGTGAGAGTTTATTAATAGCCAAAGTAAAAACCCAGCATGGAATACCTAGAATAACTTTCCCTTAAGCATAAAACAATTTACTTTGCAGTGTTATAGTATAAAAAGAGGAAAACATAACTTATTCTACGAAAATTCCCATGAACACATCAGTATTTCTTTTGCTATGACCGCTCCTCTAGCGTAAGAGTGCAGACTCTGTGCATTCCGATACGAGGAATATTTCCTTGACAGTACTTCATGTGCAGTCGTTCCTGCACAGTTTTGCTGCTCAACAGGCATCAGGCATGCAGATGTGCTGCCCTGTGACACTGCTCTTTCTGTTCTTCCTAAGTGTGAGATTCTGTTCACTTTGATTGTATAAAATAAACATCAGTAGTTCAAAGTGTATTTAAATGTTTTTATCTGTTCATCAATGTTTCTCTGTGTACAACCAAGTCTAGTATAACAAGTTTTAAACAAGCTTCGTGCAGATATCAAAGCTTACAAAAATCTAAGAAGATATGTCTAGGTTTCAAAACGGCAATGTGGGAAAAACAGACGAAGAAACAAAACTGGATTATTTTTAGGTAGCTTTCTTCTGTGTTTGTGATCTAATTATACCCAGTTAAAGGAAAAAATATTTTTTAAGCTTTTGTTAAAAGCAAGGAGAAAGCTATTCCATTTAAAGATTACGTGAATAACATCAAGTATAATGCACACATGTTCTAAATGAATGAAAACTGAGCCAGGAGTAAGTTGATTTTTAATAAAGACTTTGCAAAGAATGCTTCCCAAGATGCGTACCTGAGTTAAAAAAAATTAGTTAAAATTCCAAATGATTTCAGTACTGTATGTTTAAAGGAATAAAACATATCTTGAAAGTACYAGAGATTAACTAGCTACTGCAGTTTTTTTTTCTGCAAAGCACAGTTCACACTTGCTTATGGAATCCCTGCTGCTGTCACAAGAACTATTAAGTTCCTACTAAATGCCTGTATCATTTTGTTTACATTTTCCCCTTTAATGCTGTTCAACAGGACTTCATATTATTTCATAATTCATTCTACCCCTTCCTACCTGTATTGCTAAGTGATGGCACAGTCCAGTAGGATTTTGGCTTCACACACTATGGATAGTAATGGGATGAGATTATGACTTTATTAAATGAGTGAGATAGAAGCAGGGCAAGACACAGATATGGACACTGTGAGCCCACAATAAAGGCCTCAGATATGTAACGTTAGTTGCGTTTACCACAGAATCGGGTTGGTTAAATGAGCTGTTTTAAAAAGCTGAGACTTCACTTAAGTCTGTTTATAATTGACTTCTACTTATATACTTAATTGCTATATATTATTCATAAATACTGCATGAATTTTCTTTCTTTTTATATCGCTTCTGAAATTTAGCTTGCTTTGTTTAACCTGCCAGCTAATTACCTGTGTGTATAAACAAATAATTGTCATCTAGAGTCTACAGACCATCCCTTTCTGCATAGTGTGAATATCTATACTGTAACATTTAATAGGTAGATTTAAAAAGGGACAGCGAGTGTCTTCGTTGTTCTAATGCTGTGCAGCATGTTAGCTGTACGATCATGGATGAGCCGGGAGAACTTTAATTTCCAGTTCTAGCTAAGCCCCTGGGCTCTCTCTCAGCACTTGAGAGCCTTTGTGATCCCAAGTGTTCAGTGGGAACTCTGATCTCAGAATTGTACGTGTTCCACCAAATTTCAGTAAGCACTATAGCAGCAAGGGAACAAAATCTTAATGTATTGAAATACAAGCAAACATAGAAAAGTATTTTGGCGATATATCTGATGAACATTTGATCCTGTGTTCAAATTTCTAACCTGTTACAAAGGTTAGAAGCTGACTAGTGTGAGACTGAAAGTCTAATATAAATACAGTGCACAGCAACAGCACTTCTCTAATCTATTTAGTAAACACTGCTAAGAATTAATTAGTTATGGAGATATGCAGGCAGAAAATACTTTTCTAGAATGCATGAAACACTAGAAGTTGAAAAGTGCAGTGGTGAGTCATAATGTAACTTTTAGGGTTATGACAGGTTGTCATTTTTGTTTGTCCTTGTGTGCCACAGAGATAGTAGCTTTCTGTAATTGCAGGCCAGTGGAAAACAACAGGTAGACTCAATTCCTGATGGATAATGTGAGGGAGAAAAAAAAAAACATAGAAAAATAATACAGGTAGCATTGATAAATTCCCCTGAAGAAAATGTGTATTATTAGAGATAAACTAGTAACATACTTCCAGTTAATTAAATTAGCAAAAGAGATTGTATTGGGTTAGACCAGTTTGTCATTTATTAGAAAAATAAGAACAAACTTCTCTACATTGAGCAAGCTGCTGATTAATTATTGCAGAGAAACAGTATTTTATAAGAGGAGTCTGCTTACTGGAATGTATTAGCTGGCTTTTAAGTAATAAATTGGCACAATGTATTAAACTGACGTGATACAGTATCCCTGCAGGAAAATAGTCAGAGACCTAGCTATGGAAAGGTTTACCAAGGTAGAGTGGATATTTCTGAGATGCAAAGGACACCTTTAAAAATGCCAACATGAGTGCAGAACTATGGGAGATTGAGTAATCTTGAATGTTTGACTCTTGTTTTATGCTTACATTTTACTATTGGTGTTAAAATTTAAGCATTTCTTAAGACTCCAGGAAACAGTGTTTCATGGAGTAATTTTCTTATTTGAAAAAGATTTCTGGATGTTTTATTTTTGATGTATTAGAGACCAAAATCTACTTGTTTTATACCTTTGGTTCAAACATACTTCAGTCCATTGAGTCCACTCAAAGAAATAACCATAGGAACTATAAATTAAAAACACTTGATAAATAGCGGGAGCAAAGGGGAAAATATTAGAAGCTAAATTTATCAGGGTCAGTTTTAGATACTGTTTCATGCTTGTGCTATGTAGTATTAGTATGTTCAGTTTAAGCCATACAGCCTGTGAATGGAACCGAGGGTTTTCCTGTGTCAAAAAATTCCACTCGTGCTTCTTTGTTAATTAGTTGACTGGTTCAGAAAGAAAGCCTTCAGTTGTTCAAATTGAACTGGCAGGGACTGCTAATGTGACAAGTTCACGTTTTCTCCCAGGGTACTATGAAGGAGAAAACTGAGGTTCATTTTAAGGTTTGTTAGTGATTGTTTTCATTGCTGAGAAACCTTTCCGTCTCAGTTCAAAATTTAAAAGACTTATTTTGCTAGGTGGTAAAGATTTTCAAAAAACTGAGTGAATGACTGAAGTCTAACTGGGGATGCTATCTTTGTATGTCTGGCACAATACAGGATACAAATACTTCAGTCTCCTGCCTTTGAAACCTTTCCATTTTCAGACTGGGAAGTAAATCTCTGACTACTTTTTTGGATGAGGTTTTTGGCCTCTTAATTTGCAAAAAAAATCAGGCTGGTTGTTTTCTGCTGGCTCTAGCCTGCGAGTCTAATTCTTCACTAACCGAAGAATGCCTAGAATGCTATCCAGGGAGTCACTGAAAGGACTCAAAAGGGAGTGGGAGATGAGAATAAGGAAAATATCTCTGTGTATTTAAATGTGCTAGATCTGTTTCATCTAAAAGATGCTACCGCAGCGACATTGGTCCCTGTGGCAATCCTCCATGACTGAAAATGAGCAAAAAGGTTAATAGAGCAGAAGGGAATGAGATGATTTCTGAGAATGTAAAATCACTGTAGTGGAAAAACATCAGTAGAGAGAATGCCTTCTACTTTTTTTCTTTTTTTTCCTCCTGTATATTCTAGCTCATTTCTCTGCTTTTTGGATTCCATATGCTCAGCCTAAACAGAGATAAGGTTCACATAAACATCCTTCTGCTACAGCTAAATGGTTAGTTTTGTCAGCAGAGATATAGATCTTTGGTAAATGAAATGCATTAGGTCTTTTTGCTTTTAGAAATGACTTTCTCAAATGAACATTGTAGCTCTTCTTCTAGGGCCTGGCTGCCAGTGTATCTATGCAACAATAGCTAAAGCAAAGGTAAATTATTAGTTCCATCAGCAAAACCAAGTTTGCATCTCATCAGTTCATCATATTGATGACTGGTTTTGGCAGACTGGTGGAAGCTGATGGGAATCCCAGGAGCACTAGTGCAAAATTCATCTCCTGATTTTTGGATTTTCATACTAATGAAGACGAATGAAGTTGTTAGATTTTCTTCATTGCAAAAAAAGACACACAGAAAAAAAGCTTTGTGCTTACTTCGTATAACTTGGCTGACATCAAAAAAATATACTTAATACTATCTGTATCATATACAAAATTTTGATCTATAATCTTCCACATACTAGCCATATTATCTATTGCAGGCATTGAATATTAGATTTCAGGAGCCAATGCATTTTAATACTTGAGTCCAACCCAAAAACACCAGTGACATGACTGTAATAAGAAAACTATGGTATTTCTGGAGATCAGATGGACCTCTCCTAAAAGCATTAGGAGCATTTATAAGGAACGTTATTTATACTGCATAGAGTAGAACACTGTCAAAGAACCACAAGATCCCCTAATGCAGCCTGAGCAATCAGGCTTAACATAAAATGCCCTAGCAGATCAGAATAATGCCCTATCTATCTCAGTACGCTGTCTCCAACAGTGGCAGAAGGAGATGCAATTTAGGGAGAATATGCAAAGCTGGCCATCTTCTGCAGTCATATTTCTCAGTATTCCACATCTGATCCCAGATGCTCTCTTTTGAAGTTCAGTGTCACCTCTTCCTCTCTGACTGTTCACAGTAGGTCCAGTGAATGGTATTATGGCTGCAGGGACAGTTGCTCTAAGGAAAGCAATGTTTTGAAAACCTACTAAAAAAAGGGAAGTTACRTTGCTTACGGTGGAACTAATGCATAAGATTTCAAAATACCCCCATGTAATAATCCTACTGTAAAACAGAAATTCATTACATTSTGGAAAGCCAGTCTGCGGAACCTAATGTCTTCCAGGTCCTGCTTTAGGCCCATTTTAGGATTCATTAAAACACTTGTGAAATTCTTCTAAAGGCTGTGAGAGTTGGTCACAGGCACTTACTCAGTAGCAGCAGCACTACGTAAGTCTGTTCTGATGCTATCTGATTATTAGGCTGAGCTGATTTGGYTTTTTTTCCAATTATCAAAAATTCCCCATCTTGTAATTTTAAAACTTTAGAATGCTATCATTTTATAACATTACAGAATACTGTGATTAAATTCTTCTTGTCTAAGAATAGTGTGGAATTTCAGCTGGAACACAGTTTACTTTTCCAGTAGTTTCGCTCTGAACAAAATGCAATACAGCTTTTTTTGATTGTATCTGATGCAATGTAACACTTCAGTGTATAATAATTATTAATCAAGATGACTGTTCTCACCTAATGAAAATGGCTCATATATTCCTTCCAATCATTTTATGCACACATTAGTTTTAAAAACAAAATTATTCTTGGGCTTAAAGATACCTCTTAGAGTAACATAATCCAACTTTAATATGATAATTGAGATTTTTATATGGTACTGCAGTTGAGTAATGATGATATTGCTCATTACAGATAATGATACAAATTAACACCAAGACATTGATGTCAATACTAAAAGATTTCTGTATGCATAGCCTGCTGTGAGTGATTGAACATAAAAATATTTTATAGAGCAAATCAATATAGTACCATCACTGAATTACAGAAAGTAATACAAAAGGAAGTTAAGTAATCTAAGAGTTTCAACTGAGCAACTGATTTTCAGCTGTTCTGATTCTACTGAATATACTGTTTTGAATATCAAAGTTCAAGTTTTGGATGTGGTATTGAAGTGCATGCATTTGAAAACGTAGACCATATGTGCGGAAAATAAGGCCTAGCTCATCACAGGCAATTTAAAATCTTTGTTCATGTGCTAAGTTGTGTACAAGTAAATTCTCTGCCATCACCAAAAATCCATATTCAGAAGAACCAGAATTTTATTCTATTGTAGATATGTTTACGTCACGTTGGTACAGTACTTCTGTGCAATTATAAGCTTTAACGTCAGTTTAGAATGAGACATTTTCTAACTATGCCAGAAATATATTAAGTAATAAAACAAATAAGACTGGAAAATACACTGCAAAACTGTCAACTAGTGAACAAGATAAATTCAAATATCTTTCATCTCGCCTACGTGAATGACTTCAATCTTACTATAAACTGACAAAGCTCATACTAAGGATAAATRAGTCATATTTGCTAACATTACAACTGTATTATAATTTATCTGTGAGGGTTTTTTTGTCTTTTGTTTGTTTGTTTTTAACGAGAATTTTAATGAAGATACCTGGTAACACCCAATGGTAGGTTCTGGCTTAGAGAGCTTCTTGGGTAATGGGAAAATATGACAACTTATTAGGTATAATTAGATTCTCAGTTCTCATGATACTACTTTATGAAATCAAAAGGTTTATACAAAAAATTGAAGGAGAAATATTTTCTCATTTGGATCTTTAGAGACCTTTGGGATTTACCTTGATGAGATTCAAGCACAAACTTAATTGCTCTACTGATTAAGAGCAGACTTTGTAGAATGGAATCTATTGTTGTGAAAGACTATAAAGATTTTTTTTCGGGCACAATAATAATGTGCTGTTGTAATCTGATCTTAGTTGATGGGATTTGGATACGAGCCTTTTCAGATGTTGAAAACATTAGTATTTTTATGATTACATCTCTACTGTCTAGAAGAATATGTATTATATTTTGTAATCAGGAAGTTTAGTTCCTATGGTTTGGAATAATTGACACTGCAATACTGGAATAAATGTAATTTCTTTTCTATGGTAGTAACAAAGAAGACTTAACCTTCCTTCAGACAAGCAGACAGAGGTAGTACAGACATTTCTTAATTTTTATCACTGTTTTTTAAGATCTCATATTGTGAAATAAAGCAGAACATTAAAAAAGGAAGGGTCTGAAGAGTAAGTTATAAAGTGTTTTGAACTGAATATACTGAACTCTCCTTTGAATTGTTTAGATAAGATGATGACAGAATTTAGCAGTAGAAGTCATGTTGATTGCAGACTTTCTGGCTGACTTCCAAAAAATTTCCATCTTTCAAGAAGAGTAGGAAGGGAAATACATGTGTGTTTTGTGACAGGAGTTTGCATTCTGACATCCTTTTCCCTCATCGCAAGATCCAAGAAGTAGAAGAAAGTGAGGCATGCACAGTCAACAGCCCCTGTTGCTACCAGACGAGGAAGAGAGGCCAAGACATAGAAGGTTGAGGAAAAAAGGAAACTACTGTCAGGCGAGTTGTAATGCTTTAAGTGTAGGTTTATAGTCTCAGTGAGAAATACTGAAAGAGWCTGTGGTGCTGGTAAGCTGTAGAGAGCTGTGTAATAAAGGCACTGTAAAAATTAGTCTTTTGTGAAGATAAAGTTACTTGAACAACAGTTTTGGTAGAGGGGAGAACTAAAGACTGAAAGACAACTGAAGAGATGAGAACAGTAAGATGCTTTGCTAAGGCTCATACAAGCCACCAGCATGGAGTACTGGTCAAATAATACGGAGAAAGGATCCTTGTTTTGGAAAGCTTTCTGTAGTTTTGTGGCTTCCTAAAACAAAGCAAATTCTCTCTAGTGAGAAACACACAAAGAACTATCTCATTTATATAAAATAAATTGTTTTGCTGCCAATAAACAGAAATTTGAATAAACAGGTACTGATAAAAGCCTGGGAAAGAGCAARAAAGTAGCTGCATGAGAGTTCTTGTTTTGTCTTTCCCGAAAGGCACTTGGGTAGTCTGAAGGGCTGGTAGTCTGAACATGCAATTGTAAAAAGAAAAATAGCTCTTCATTATAGTGGCAAAACAGTAACAGCAGAAAGTCTCTTTTGCTACACATATGAACCCAAATGATGTGTGTAGGTTTGAATCCTGGAGTGAGGCTCAGTAACTAGTATGAATAACATGTTAAATTTCCATCTGGGTTCTCGCCTCATACTTCAGTGTATCTAGAGGAGCTCAGGTTGCATTACGTACCCCAAGTTATTGCCCTTGGAGCATATGAACTTCACAGGAAGTCAGAACAAGGTTTCGTTTATGTCAAAATCCAGCTTCTAACATGGCAAGAACTTTTGATTAGAGAGAGAGCATAAGAAACAGCATATAGAACAGGCATTTTACTCACTGAGCATTTTAGAGTAAGTTTCTGAGGTTATTTGGATCTGAACACTGGAAATAATAATAGCCTACACACTGAGGCATTAGTCTTAGAAAGCACCTGACTACTCATAGCTACCTAATGCTCCAGCACACAGCAGTATTCCTGTGAACTGTATGAATATTGTGTGCCATCCTAAGAAAATCAAGCATGTAGTTCAAGCCATTCAGTGAAGTAGTGTTAAACTCACAAATAAAATCCGTGAGCCTGGAATGGCAAGTGCTCTTACTGTGAAGGTTTAATACTGCCATTAATGTAGATTTTGCTGTGCCTGGAAACGTCAGGAATYGGGACCCCACACACCTAAGAACTGCTCAAACAGGAAGCAGAGTCCCTGCCACAACAGAGCTCTAGTCTTTGGTATTTCATTTATATTCTACTGTAACTGAGTACACATACAAAAACTTGGTAGAATTAGCACTCGTTCTTGATACAGGCACGGTGAAGCTTCACCTCACATTTAGTAAGCTGTTTACTCCAAGTAAGAATGTTTGTGCCCATTTGCCCAGAGTTAAGACATGCATTGACTTGGAACACCTTGCAGCTAGTTAGCTCTCAAAGGCAATTCAGAATATGGGGTCAAAGAAAAGACTTTTCTGTCTTTAAATAGTGCCCTGCAAGTGTCTAGACAGTCTGTGTGAAAAGCTGTGGTTCTGGAAGTATTTCAGGCTTGGAGCTCTTAAACGGCTGTGAAACAATATTGTTCCAGAAGGGCTGTCTCTGATCTTTCACTTGTGTGTGAAGAGGAATCTCTGTTTGCCAGATTCCCACAGAGAAATAACTGGACAGCATTGCTGCTGCAAGGCTGTGCAGAAGAAATCAACAACATTCACCTTCTACAGTCTGGGCATTATAATTAGAAAGACAGCAACATGCAAAGCAGTACGCTTATAATTGAGTGCGCATGTTTTGGGGGAGGGGGAGAATATAATGACTATTAGAGCATGCTTATTTGGAAATGAGAAATATTTGTGGGTTGGTACATTGTTTTTCCCTTGTGTTTTTTTTTTTTTTTTTTTTTTTTTTTTTTTTTTTCTTTTTTCTGAGGCAAGATTTTAAAAACTGATGTCATGGAGCTTGGTAGTCAATAATTAGTGTCTTTTTCTTCCTAATTACATAGTGATGAATGTCATGAACTTTATTTTCTGACGTAAATCCTTATAATAAATTGTGATGGAATACAGGAATATACTAAAATGAGCTTCATATATGTATTCAGTTCAGGCAAGAGCCTTGCTGCATCTTAACCAAATACCAAGGGTCTGTCTCTTTTGTCTGCAAACTGCCGAAACTCCTTTGCAGCCAAAAGACCTCTCCCTAATGCAAGAGGTCCTGCTACAGTTGAAAACAGGCTTTTATTGGAGAAGAATCTGAACCACAGCCCACGGACCACTTTGCTTTTGAGTATCTCAAGGTTATAAGCATCTGTGTGCACAGCTGGCTGCAAATAAGTATGAAGTATGTCACTGCCCAGAATGGTACTATAAAGGTGACCAGTTCTGAGCTCCCCTACTTGTGGCTTTGATGTGCTTGAAGCCTAATATAAACTGGGACTATGCTATCTTAATTTCTACCAGCAATCCCAAAGACTTGGACAGTTGTGGGAGCCTACAGGGATACAGTGGCAACTGGAGGTGTGACGTAGGAGGGATCCCCCTCTGATCAGTGGGTTTGAGGAACTTTTAACTTTAACATGATAGTTTTGTACTCGTTCCCCACAGTCTGATCTTCAGACTGATTAATCCCAGTGTAGACTTGGTATACCTGTATTGTGTTAYTGACTAGACAGGCTGCGATGGAAGATGCGAGTTTAGGAATTTTGGCTTTTTTGCTACTCTATTGACTTCAGAAGTAATAAGGAAATTATTTACTGTATTAATTGGTAATGCAAAAAAGTCTTTTTTTCCCTCTCTTCTCTAAGCTTACATTAGTAACAACTGCTAATGAGAAGGGCTATGCTGTGTTCATTTGAAGGTTAGATCAAAATTAGCTTTCCTTCTTGCTGTGTGCAGCATTTTCCAAGGTAACACATATAGCCTCATTGAGATGTTCTTTCCGTAGCATTTCATTTACAACCAAAATGCTAGTCTTGAACTGTCAAGTGCTAAATGCTTTCTGAGCTGTCCTAACTCGCTGGAATTCTCTCTATGTTGGCAAATGAAATTTCAAGGACTTATTTTTGTTTGTTTTGTTTTTAAACCAGATAAGAAAATTTCCAAATTGATGATCTAGGCCATATTGTTTAGTAGTTCTAAATAGTTAAATTTGATGTTGTTTCTGCCTTTTTTATGCTTTATTATAACTGACTTCATAAGTAAAACTGGCAAGATTCGTCTCAATTATTGTATTATTACAAGGCTTTAAGCCTCTCTTTCTTTGAATTTTACTCAGGCAAAAACAAGTACTCATTGACGTCAGCAGGAGCTTATAGGAATAAGGAAAGAATAAAAACAGTACAGTTCTGCGGATGTAGCTCTCCATCTAAAAGATGAACAACTTAATAGATATCTTCAGTAGCTGAGGGAGGACCACAAAAGTCAGAATTTGCCTGTAGTGTCAGTTTTTATTTCTTTGACATTTTTCTCGTCTTGGGTCTGGTTTTAGTCTTGCTTCCATGGCAACATATAGTGAGGCTAAAGGGTATTCCCGAGAAAAGGTCTCTTCTCACTGACAGGCAGCAGAAGGGAGTTAGAGGCCTGAGCTGCTCTTTGCAGCTGTGAATAGCAGTGAAGGAATGAAAAAGATTTAAAAATTACTTTCTATTAGTGATTACCTGCAAAACCATTGGTGCAGGAGTTCAGCGTAACAGAGCGTAAAACAGGTGAGTCAGACAAAATCATTGTTTTATACGGATACTAGCAGGATGACATGTTAGCTTCATAGTAAGGAACTGGACTTCATTACCCAGTAAATTTTGATTGTATTCATGTTTTCCCCATGTTTGTTTTTCAACAGCTGTTTATGTAAATTTAGCTCCAAATACCGTAACAGTTACGTGTCTTTTTGCATATGCTTAGTCCTTGATTTCTGCATGCTACAGACTGACTGTATTTGCCATGGACAGGAACGGAATATATTCAGGCCTCCTTTAAATGTTTTTCATTGAATTTTTTTGCTTCTTTTCCATCTGTCTTGCAAGATGCTGCATACGCTCTGCTGCCAGAACAAAGGATTTGAGAGGTCTCATTAGAATTAATGGTGTAGGTAAGAAAGGAGAATCTGCCTGGGAAAGAGGATAATACAGGCCAATTTCAGATATAGGTTTGCCAACTTCCTATACACCTGGCTGCCATACAAACTGAAAACTAGCACAATGTTGTTAAAAGAGAGGATTTTGTCACAGTTAGGGTCAGCTGAGCATGAGAAGCACTTTTTTCCTGCTAGCTATTCTGCTACACAGTGCAAGCAGAACATTATTATCATAAACGTAGATTATTCCCACAGAAATGTGTGCCAGTCAATACAGTTTATTCCATTTGGTCCCAAGTAAAATAATGTCTACCAGCAAAACCACGGTTTCCTCCATATAACTGTGTCTATGGTAGGACAATTGTCAGTAATCACACACTGGCAAAAAGCTTTCTTTAAAAAAAAGAAAAGAAAAAAAAGAAAAAAACTTGCGGAGAAGACTTACCCTGAGAAAGAGAAGCATCATAAACTCGTAAGAAAAAAAAATAAAGCTTAGAAAAAGTCAGCGTGTTTCCCTGTGAAATACTACTCCAGTATATTGTGTTGTATAAACATGCGAGAGACATTTCAAAATTAATGAGGAAATACGCCAGAAAAGCAACAGGACTACATTTTGACAGATGGCAATTTTGGGGCTAGAGGGACACAGCAATTAGTCCAAGGAGCTCTGTGACTGCTTATCATGTGTGTTGTCACAGCAAGGCTGTATCCCAGGAGCCAATGTGCCATCCCTTCTATCAGTCCAAGCCATACAAACATGCCAAATGTAGCCTAAAACGAAGACTGACTTCTGCTCTCAGCACCCCATGCCCTGACACAGGCAAAATCTGCCTGTARCGGTGCACCAGTTCACTTTCTTCAGAGCTGCCAGCCAAGAAAAAAAGCTACTGTCCTTGGTTTCTTGAATTTCCTCCCTTCCACAGACATCCAAAAGTAAACGGACATAATCCAAAAGACAGAAACTACATGTGATTTTTCTTTGTATGAAGTGCTACTTTCAATATTAAAAGCCATACAGGCCAATGATGAGAAAGCAAAATATTCTCCTGATTGGAGAAGAGTATCTGCAATTATAATGCAACTCACAATTCATATTAAAGGCAACATAGTCTTGTAATAGACCACAGCAGTGAGTCTGATAATAAAAACCGTGTTGCCTTATGGCACTAATGAAAGCTGGAGTATTAAAGCTTTGCTTACAGGGTATCTCAGCTAGAACAGACTGTGCAGCAGGCATCTTTTTCTTCATTACTGCATACAAATGATGCCTAAATAAATATTATTGATATTACTGTTTGTAATTCTAATGGAGATAGCTCAGGGCTTATTGAAATAGTAGCTGTTATTAACAACAGCAGAATAGAACCAACCTTAAAATGAAAAATGGGCAAGTTTTTATTCAGATTATTCCTTCATAAATCTGAACGAGCTCTGCATCATTACCTGTGACACTTGGGTTGCCAAAGTAACCTCGACTAGCCAGCTGATATTTGCATAGCACATGACCCTGTCACCATGGAAATCTTGTCCATGGGATTTTGCAGACATGATGCAGTTGCAGGCTTCTCAGGCGCATGGCAGTGGGCAGGAGAGGAATTAATTATTGGTGAGGAATGTGCTTGCGGACAGTTCTCCTTTCTGTCAGATACGACCTGCACGAATGGACTGCAGACGCCGGACTTGTTCTCCATATTGTTTTGCTGCATAAGGGGGATCGGGGAGAGGCAATGGGAGGAAGAGCCCTTGCTGTCACAGGGTGAATTCTGGATTCTTTGAATGGAAASTTCATTTTCTGTTCAGACTGGAGGACTGGTCAGCAAGTGCTGTCCCCTGTGAAAACAATATTTGAAAGATAATACTCATCTACAGAATGCATGTCCAAGTAATTAAACAGTAGTAGTATTTCTGTATCAGCTGATACCCCCTCTGTATCARTTGTATCCCCTCCCAGTACCTGCCCTTCTCATTCACATGGAACCCAGTGATGTCAGGGAAGTTAGAAATGAAACTTTTTCCTGTACACAGACTATCTGGAATTCTCCCCTCAAAGCAGRTATCATCTCCTTTCTGTATATTTTCAATATACAGTGTTGTGTACAGTAGCACTCTGAAGTAGATCTGGGGCCTGTTCTGCAGAACAGTATGTTCCCAAGGAGAAACTGCTCTGCTTTCCTGACAGGTACGACACACCCTCCTTAGCAAATCAGGGACCATGCTGAGTGTTAGAACAATCCTCCGAGACAATCTATTTTTTCACTTTTTCTGGGTGTACTACCAACTTGTTAGATATTTATCTAAACCGCTTAAATATAATTTTTGCATTTCTTATATTTGGCCCCTACATTACTGCTCTTTCTCTCCTATAGTTGAAAGTTCATTTGTTGACAATAGGGTTAAAAAAAAATAAATAAAAGAAAAAAAAAGATTTTTTTGAGAAATGACATGATTCAGTCTATAATGGTTAAACAGGCTAGTGGTACACTCTTTTCTCCCCATATCCTTTTGAGAATAGAATTAAGAGAGCCTCAGGATATAGGTATTTTGCTTTTGCAAATGGAGGTCCTGTTGACAACATATACACACCTCTTTAGAAGATTAAAGAGGGAGGGGACATAGCTGCAAGAGTARGAGTTCAAGGTGATCTTAGCAGGACAGATTTCAGTGGATGAGGGGATTTTTTCAATGCTAGAGAGGAGCAGTCTCACCATGACATGCTGGAAGGCTTGGGTGTTTTCAGTATGTAAACAGAGGATAAAAGGTGATTCTTTGAGACGGTGTGTGAAGAGAAAAAGTTGATATTGAACTTAAAGGGTGGAACTAATGAGAGGGACAAATGACAGATTATAGTTATAGATCACAAACTAAGTAGATGGTGTGTTCCTCTGTGCCCATCTGGAAATGAGGGATATTTTATTTATTTGCATGTTGATTGCCCTCTTAACAACRCAGGATAACGCAGCATCATAATGACTGGTTTAGTTTTGAGATAACATCACATTGAGATAACATTACCCATGTTGTTTGCAGAAACCTCTGCAACCTAGATATTTGAAAGTAAAAAGACAAGGCCRGATGACTGGTTCCTTGAATCTAGAAAGCAGTTTGCCTGGTTAGCCTGCTTTTTCCTTGCATTTTTTCCTTTTTMCTTTTAGATTTTATGTTGACTCTTCTAATTATTAACATTTCACAATACTTTCCTATATAAAAATTGTTAGGGGGGACACTTTGTTATTACAATTTGGTTTTAAATAAAAAGAAAATCTAACATGGTGGGAGATGAAAGTATTAAATAGTATTCTGAAAATTACCATTTTTGGCTAAGATAAGTGCCTTAGCTTTATTTGGAAAAGATTTGAAGCTGCAGAAGATGAGTCTGTTTGAAGCAGAATAGGAAATTTTAAAGATGAAACTATACCCAAAGTTCCTGATGGTTTTGAGGAGTACCCTGGAAGAGGAAACATGGTGGTTCTGGAGAGGATTCAATACAGCTAGCAAACTTTATACTTCTAGAGTCATGAAACCCATTTTAGAACATTCTCTGACCTGTAACATGAAGGCATTTCTGCCCTTCCTCTCCTACTAAGATCTATTGACAGTAACTGTTGCTCTTTTCAGACTAGTACACAATACAGGTGGACAAAAGTGGCTCTGATCCAAGAGTAGCTTTGAGATCCCAACCATAACATCCCCCCAGGAAAACATTCTTGAATAAGSTCTCTCACAGTAGGCCATTTTTGCTGGCTTTGTATTTTTTTTTCCTGTTTTTGTATTAAGACTTCTTTGAAGAATTCTGAAAAATACCTGGATGTGATATGATAACATATCCAGGACTATACCTTTTGTAGAGCTTGATAGAGATAGAAGTATATAATTATTCAAAATTCTTTCTCCAATTATAAAATGGTATTCCCTAAAGCAGCTGCAAATTGTTTTAAACTGTGTTAGAAAGTTTATTTGTCTGTATTTATTATCATTTTCTAYTAGATTGAACAGATACACTCTAGAGCAGAATTATCTTCCTGTATTTTATAAAACAGCATGTCAAGCTAAAATATGTATTGATGCAAAAGTGTGCTTGAGGGAAAAGGCAAACTTGGAATTCCTTTTAATGCTCCTTCACTATTAATCGGTTTCCTCTATTGCTGCCTCGAAGGGCCGATGTTAAATTCATCAAACAGCGTATGGCTGTGCAGCATTCTGGGTTTGACAACTTTCCTTAGACAAATAACATGGACAGTGGAATCGTTTTTCAGTTGTCCACTAACATGTAAAAATAATTCTTGATTTCAGTGCAGAGCACTGTGAAACATACTGTGTCAGTTTGAGGCCTCTTAAGGCTAAAATCGGTTGATCAGTATTAGCTTAGACRCAAACCCCATAAAGGSAGAGCTACACTGAAAGCAGACAAARGCCAACAGAATTTTTATGTCCTTTATTCCAGTGGAAACTCTTTGTAAGTTAGTAACATTCCTCTGCACTATTTTCAAACCAAGAGCCCTCTCTGATTTTACTGCTTCAAGAAATTGAATTAACTGGTACATAAAAACAAAAGTAAGTTTGATTCATTTACTTTGACTTGAGCTGACAAACACAGATAGCAACAATGTAGAACAACTGATGAAAAGTAATTTAGGGAGGCACTTTTGCAAGAAAGAAGCCCCTTTTATCCTTGCTACTGGAGATGACATTTATTTCAARTCAAACTTCAACCACTATTCAGAGAAACTCCATTAGATTCCAGGACTTCCATATGCATCACTGTACTACCATTTAAACCTGTGTCTAAACCTTTTCTCAAGTCCAGGGTGATCCATCATCCTCATTGGTAACATCTAAGCCCTCAAGCACAAACTTAGCTTAAGCTCTGTAACACAYTCAGGGAAAGGTAGACCATATTCAGCACTTACATGTTCAGATTAAATGTTTTTCATGATCTGCACCAAACAACTTAATCAAACTTGCATGGCAAGAAGGCTTTTAACACCCTCTTTCTCTCTAGTATAAGAAGGAATGGTTTAAATGTTCAAGCATCTTGGGAAACAAGTAGTTGCAGTCTTGGTTGAATGGATATGGACTGTTAGCAGCCATAAACTGAGAAATTCTGTATTTATAAAATATCACATAATCTCTATAATTCAGATACACTGTACTGAATGGTATCGCACTAGTGAAGAATTTGATTAACTGGGTAAGCAAGTTGCAAATGACATTAAAATATACAGATGTTGTACCAGCTCTTCAAATTTCTTTACTTTTTTTTTTTTTTTTTTTTTTTTATCTGCTGTTTGCATTTGCAAGCTGCTTATGAGTGTCCTGGAAGCAACACCTGAACCTTTCTCCAGAGTCTTAAACTTGATACTGTAGACGTGAAAAATGAAGGAAAGGCACATTTTCTGAAAATTGCCTTGCTAAATGTGATATGGTACAGATTAATGTGGTATGGTACAGATTAAAATTAAGGTTGCATGCCCTGATTTCCACATGATGTTTCTGGTAATACATTTCAAAGGATGGGCAAATRTGTCTACTGTTTTCTCCAGTTGTGTCCTACCTATGTATCTATGCCATACTATAGACTTCTAAAAGCTTGTTTTGTCTAATAGTTAAAAGATAATACAGCTGCTGCTTCTTCAGAGTCTTTACTGGATATTCTTAAAGTAATATTGACTGTGTTGCAGAACAAATCATTAATATTACTGTAAGTGTTTTTAGTATAGGTGTGTATAGTTTATGCAGTAAGCTAACTTCATAGAAGTTACTGCGATTTTGTGGACTACATTGAAAGGTCAACTTTCCTATCTCCAGTGGGATTCAAAAGACAGTGTTTTCCAAGGTTAATTTACAATTATGTCTGAAGCTGGAAAGTCATTTAGCTTTGCAGTGCAATTCTTCTTTTGTTCTAGCATTTTTTTTTTAAGTCTGGTATTTATTAATTGAGGGAACCACTTTGCAAAATTAAGGTTGTAATACTGAATTCATTGCTGCCAGCTTTCAAAATGAGGCTGACAGATGGTGAAGACATTTTGTGCCAAACATCCATTAAATTCAACTGGAAGTTGAGACCCTTATTCTCTTAGTATCTTTAGAAATCCAATACAAACATCTCCCTGTGTATTACATGTTCAGTAACAGCTTTAGGTGGCTAGTCCTCAATTCAKGCTTAAAAACATACTGTGGGAGCCACATGTTCCCAAGTCAGCATTTTGTCTCAAACTTCCGTGCCATTATTCTTAAAATATTCAATTTGTCACAGATGATAGATAGATCTTATTAACTAAAGCTCTCCAGTTCACTTTCTTGTCTCAACATATCCTGTTATACTAGCAAAAAATAGTGTGATGAGGATATGAAACAGTCTCTATGTGTACATTCTCAGTTCCTGAAGTTTCCCACTATGAAAGTGAGGAAACTCTAAATCTTCCAATTTTCAGTGATTAAATAGTGGTGTGCATTCTGCACATTGAACATTTGGTGAAACACACACGCAGCATTTCAATGCAGAACACCAAACTCCATTAAGTTCTGAAACCTCATATGTCAAAATAAGCTCCTCCGCAATGCACTGGTGAGATGAGGGTTTTTTGTTCCTTTCTCACATRTGCTAATTGCAGCCAGCTGTTAAATGTTTAGTTTTAGTGGTATCTGTAGGGCACTTTTAATAAAGAAAGAAATAAACACTCACTTATGCAAGTGAGGACCAAAGCATCCATCACAACCATTCTCTGGATATGGCATTCTCCCTATAGGAAGGCAAAAGATATTAATTGAAGACCATCACAGGTCAGATAAAAACACTTCATACTTTCAGTGAAAGTAGAGTTTTTTCACAAATATTCTGCAAAGAGAAAAAGAAATTAATCTAATGAGCATCCTGTTAGGATTAATTCCCTGAGCCTGTATTTCACTCTGCACCTCTGCTAATTATTACTTATGTATTATGTATTATGCTAGCATTATGTATGCATTATGCTATTCAAAAACCATCATCAAGACTCAGATCCCATTTTGGCAAATACTATATAAAAATTGGGCTTTACAAATTCATTAGAAAATGCTAAAATGTATTAATCTCCTTTCAAGAAGCAAATTGAGTGACATTGCACACAGCATGCCTTAAACATATTTCTGTCATTGGAGGAAAGGAACATCAAGCTTCTGTATCAGTGTATGCCTGTATTTATCAGTAGATTATCTTTCTTACAGGTCAAGGAGGCCATGCAGAGAATCCATGACCGAGGAAATATAGGAAAACTAATTCTGGATGTGGAGAAAGCACCTACTCCCCTGGTTAGTGTAAACCACTGCAAACATGGCATTTAGTCACACAAGTTAATGCATGTTAATGACCTTTGGAGAAATGTCAATTAAAACTTTTTTTGCATACTGCTTTCTTCTAACTCTATAGCACCTAAATAGCACCAGTAATCATAATTTATACTTTTAGCCTAAGGTGAAATGTAAATGTGCCAGCAGTTAATTTTCTATGCAGAATGGCTATCTGCCTCTCCAAAAAATGTGTGTCTGTAAGTCTTACAGACAGTCTTCTGTGATCATGGTAAAACTGCAGATCTATTTCTGTTCCGGTGATGGAAAACAAATAGATGTTTCTTGTAATACAAAGTTCCTGTATGAATAAGTGAGTGGACTGAATACAAAAAGACACCATCAGTATGACTTCAGCATACCAGCAAAGAAGTGTGTTCTGATGGCTAGGCAGAAGTCAGGATGCACCTTTGGTAGGGATTTCTTCTATTATGAAATACAAAGTATAATACCAAAATACTTCCTCCTGGACATGTTCTGAAGGAAGGTATTTGTGATGGAGGTCTGTGCTCCACTGGATTTGGAGCACTTGCCATGCTAGTGAAACATTATAAAGRGTGGTAGTAAATGGAAGACAGAGGCTCACACCTAAACCTTGGCTGATTATGTGGGAAAGAACACTAAAAACAATGATGAACAGTTGACTTAAGATGGACGCTTTAGTATGAAGTTTGCTTTCAGACCAGAAATAGCTCTTATGCTGAAGGAAGATAAAGGAGTTTGGAATTACAGTTAAGCTTTTACTCTAAAATTGGCCTCAAATCACTTACAAAATTCCTGCAAGGCAAAAGAAAACTTTTGGGGACCCCACACATGGAAATTGTACATTATTTTGTAGCTGAATTGCAGCTCAAAACTGTAAAGTAGAATCCCTAACACAGATTTAATTCATTTACTTCATATGTTTTCTTGATAGTGTACATTCACAATAGCCATTAGTTAGAAGGTGAGAACAATTCTGTTATACTTTCATGAAGAAGCATTCATTCAAAAATATGGGTAATTTCAGAGCATTGCTTTTCTCCATTAAAATCAGGTTGTGTTTGAAYTCTTTATTTTTATTTCCAGCAGAGGCTACCAGTAATCAAACAAGGAAGGCACAATTTCACTGCATTTCTATTTTTAAAAAATGGATCCCTTGTTATGTTAGTTTTGAGATAGTTATAGGCTAATAAGAGAATCTTCTTTTGTCCTGAGAGCAGTAATGTTGGCATAAAGGAAAATACAGTCTTGTTAATCTACACAGTTAAGCACTGACACTTGTCCAGTTAACCAGACTCTTGTGCCTCTAGAGACAAGTCAAACYGACAAGGTGAAGTATAGGTGGAGTATGGGCGGGTTTGGCACCTTCACAAAGTTCGTAATAAAGATTCCCATGTGAAAAAAMTTGATGTGCTCCTAAAATGCTATCACGAATTACTAATTTCTCCAGTTGCCTACCAGCTGTACAGGCATCTTCAGTAACATATGGCAATGCGGAATTCTCCCCACTCTTGCATTATCTAAGAGTTGCACTCTGGTTATGCTCATCTGGTCACAGGTATATTCTACCAATGTTTACATATCCACTGCTTTATAAAGGTTTCCAATTAATTAAATTTTAATATAAAACAGCTGTTTCCTGAATTTTCATGACACTAGGCCTCATGTGGGACCAGAACTCATCCATTAGCGTGCATTAAAGAATCATTTTATCTGTTTTCTGGAAGAGAAGATACAGAAGGATTCATAAACCAGAGGGCTCATACATACTATGAACTTCCTACACAGTTGTGTTTCCTGAGAGCCTTAATATCATTTTGCTGCAAATGCACACAAGACTCCACTTGTGCAATTGCCCTGCAAAGCAGCTTTCTCTTAYGTAATTCAGCTGTAATCCTTGAGAGAACAGTTTACAATTTTAGCAGAAAGTAGTATAGAGCCAGCAATTATTTTTGCACASACAGCATGTGTATTTCCATGTTACAACTACTTCTGCTTTCATTTTTAAAATCACTTTATCAGAAGAATGAAGTTGGAATAAAAATAGATAAAGACGATGTGATGGGTACTTTAATTTCCTTCATTTTTCATCCTGCAGATGGCCAATGACAGCACAGAGACAAGCGAGGCTGGGGAAGAGGAAGAAGACCATGAAGGGGACAATGAGAATAAAGAGCGCATGCCATTCATCCAGTAATGGCCAGAGGTGGCAGAAGMAAAGCAGAAGGATTGATCAAGTAAAAAGGAACCAGACTGCGAAATCTATTCTGTGCATCRGTGAACAAATGCTGTAGTACAGTGTGTGTTGTATTTGTCTGCAGTCAGCTGAGCTACGAGCTATTGATCATTGTTGTTTTGAACTCAAGTGCCATTCTCATCCAGTGCAGTATTATGACATTCCTGTGCGATACCCATTTTCCCTATAGGAGTCCCATGGATTTTTCTGTTCCAATTTAAAAGCCGTATTAATTTTAGATAGGCATCTTTCTCATGGAAATTCCAACATTTTGTGTAAAGTTATTGTTGGGGGGGGAGGTTGCAAGTTGACAACRGTGAGAACAACAAAAAGAATTCCCCATTCAGCGCCTGGAAGTTTCTACTAACTGCAGGGAGGATTTTAAGTTTGGATTTTCAGTGTTAACGTAGTTTTCCTTTTATGAACCACATATAAAGGTTGCAAAGAAGATGAGTTTATTTTCCTCAATCATGCTTCCTYATCTTACAAACAATCCTATCTTCATTTTCAAAAGTACCTCATTTGTAGCTGTGGAGTCTGAAATTGTGCAAGAAATTGTTAACGGAGGGACTTTGATTAGTACTGTATAATGACACTAGTCATCAGCACTTGTAATTAAACACATTCATTCAAAGTACTAACTGTCATGCTTCCCTGTTCATCTTCTGAGCTATTACCCCCTAAGCTACAGGCAAAGAAGTCAGTGAATCACTTTTTTAGACCCCAAACTTTAATTGCTTGTAACCATTAGCATTGTTATTGACAATTCAACATCTTTTGCTAAGGACACATTTGAGTCAGCTGTGTCTGTAATCYGAAACAATTGTAAGTTCAGTGATTTTTAAATCCTGTCAGCAAGAATCACTCTTCAGTATGTGGAAATAAATTATTTTGTAGGCAGAGTTTACAGCACTGAAATCACTAATAGGTTGATCAACTATCAAGCTAGATGTGACTCTTACAGCAGTTATCCCTTTTAAAAATTACTTTTAGGCCTTAATCCCACCAGAAATTATGTATGGGATAGCTTTATCTAGGTGAGTAGTTCTATAAAGAGCTCTGCTCCATATATCCAGTTTTACATATGTGATTATTTGCAGGATCAGGCATTTAAAGACCAGCTAGACTATCTACCTCCCACTACTGGAAACTATATCAAACATGACACAAAAAAATTTTTTCTTACCTTTCACCTACTCAAGCAGCAGCTACTCAGGTCCTTAATGGTCTTGTTAAAATAATTATTTTAAAATGAGTGCAGCCACCTAGAGTAGAAGCACTAAAGAAACATCAAAGACATTGTATAATGCCATATATCTTCAAATTAATATATTTTTTGCAAAATAAAGTATTTCCCCAAGCATGCCCAGTTGCTCACTTAAATCTGTGAGTATCATGTAGCAATATAAGTTGAAAAAATAATATAGAAAAGTGAGGAGGGAGGGTTTCTCAGGCTTTTCTCAATGCAAAAGGAATGATGGATCCAGATGACTTTTATGTGTGGTTTTAGAGGATTCTTTCTTGGGGTTTTTTTTGTTTGTTTAATCTTCGTTGCCTGAGTATTAATGTCCATCTCTTTACACTGTGCTCATGAAGTTGCTGTTCTAATGCTAGTTAATTGTGTAGAAAGCTCATCCTGAACGAACTTCCCTTGGGTTAAACAATTCAAAAATAATGAAAATTACTAACTGTTGAGAAAAATGCCAAAAAAGCTTTTGTTGAAATATTTGTTAAAACAGAACTTCAGTTTTCTCTAGATATTGATGCAGAACTTTATTATAGTTGATTTTCTTTTCATGCTGGACTTACCTGTACTTCCAGTGCCATATCAGGCCCAAACAGGGACTCTATCCACAGAAAACAATGTATTCAGTGAGTTTTCCATGTATTGCGATTGCCCATTAGGCCTTTAAAAGAAAGGCCATTAAGTTTTTATCACTCATAAGCTGAAAACAGTAGGAAATGTGCCCAATTTTGTTTTGCAGTTAGTGTAACAATGTTATTCTGCAACAAACTTTAACATAACTAGGAATTTTGATTTGACGCCAAAGTGAGCAATATTGCTGGTGACCTTTGAGCTGGCAGTAAAGTGGCATTCTCAAGGCCTTAAATTAGTACAGTGAGCAGAGTAAGAAACCAGTTCTTCTGTTAAAAACCCACAGTATGGGTGGCCCTACGTTCTCCTTCAGGACAAACACAGATGGGTGATCTTGGTCATGGCCACAGACATCACAGAGGCAACAATCCAACCAAATCATTTTGGCTAGTTCTTTCTGGTTTTGTTAGTAAGGCAAAAATACTCTTCATGCTCTTTCATAACAATTTTAGGGCCATTTTCTAATCTGCAGAACATCAATGCAGAGACTTGAGGTAACTGCAGGGAGTACAAAGGAGAACTTCTGCGTCTACACAGCTACAACACAGATTAGAATTGCAATCACCAAGCTGAGTTCTACTCAGTTTTAGCAGTATTAATATGGAGGTTTCATAATACATGAAGGTTACTCCTGAAACAAATGGAAAATTTTCAGGTATCTGTAATGGAAGTCGGATTTATGTTAGCAGAGTTTGGCCTGCAAGCCCTAAATACTTTTCAGAATACCATGAGCATTAGCATCACTTAYGTTTGAAGTGGTAGAGGGCATGCTATACAAAATGATGTGCTGAGATTATTATTACTGAACAGGTCTTACTGCAGTAGAATGAAGATTTGCTTTTACCACTTACTAACACTGTTGTTTAACCAGCTCTTAGACAATTGGTTCGTTTCTTCAAGTGCAACAAATTATTTCTCAATTTGCCTTAAAGGAACTGTGAAAGTATTTCTTTAACTTAAGCCTGATTAAGTGAACTGAAACACTGTTTAATTGTATTTGTTGCTTTAGAGCTTTTGTTATATTGTGCCTACAAAGCAAATTATGTTTACATAAAAATATAAATAAAATATTGAGCATAGCATTATCCTTGTTTTACACATTTCATTCTAGTATGTTGTTCACATTAGCAATCRGACTTGGAATTGGTTAAGACAAAAATTTGAAGGCTTCATTTTCCATTTTTATCACAGAGGGATATACAAAGAACTTTATTATTATATAGTACACTGAAATGGCTGACTAGGCTATTGTCTGTTAATGTTACAGCACATTAACAATTTAGATATAAAATGTTAAACATTATAATTCTGTTTTTAAAAATACCAATTTAATGATCTAAGAAAATTCAAAACATTATGTAAGCATCATTTGTGAAGTGTTTAAGGAAGTTTATTTTGATATGCATAAACACCAGTTTCCAGAATTTCAGCACTGRGAGATAGCCTGACACATAAGTTATCCTCATCGAGAAAATTCCTTTCAGAAATGAAGATACCCTAAGGGAATAACCTCAAAACGGAGTCCAAAACAACCACCACCAAATTAATTAATAGACAGCAGGGAGACATGACTGGCTCCGAAATCCAGCTATCCCTGGGTCTTAGACCTTTTACTTAGGGCTGCAGGGAGGTGGTTCCATTCACACAGGATGCAGGATTATGTTGCCTGAAGGGAATTCTTACCCCTTTTCTGTCAAAATACTGAGCCAAACCTCACAGGTCATCTCACATTTGTACCTGAGTATGTGGCTTTAAACGTCTCCCTTCATGAAAGGAAGAAATGGTTCAATAAACTTCAATTTAGCAACTAAATAAAGAGGAAATGTCAGCTTTGGTTAACTCCAATTTTGCAGGACTTGCTATAAAGCCTGTAAAGTTCCTGGAAAATCTTAAGTTGTTGGTGGATCTGCCATATAATCTAAACGCACGTATAAACACTYGCTGCTTGTGAAGAGGAGTAGAGTAACTCTCTGCCCTCTGTTTTCCAATCTTACTAAGCAAATAATGATCAGTGCATCAGCAGTCACAGGGCCAGGATAAGGCTGGAAGCAAACAGCTATAGGCTTTTGCAAACTGTGAGATTCCTTACTAAGCTCTGCCTTTTACCAGCTTTCCCACTGGGCCATCCGTCCTCGGCTGTGATACAGCCTAACACAGGGGCCGCTGCCAGGCAAGCAGAGACGCAGCAGGCTGTAACASCTGGCAGAGGAAATGCAAAAATCATTTTAGGATACTAAGTAACCTTGGTTTTCACCTCATTCCATTTTATGGGCTTCTCCTCTYGTTTTCTGAGAGTTTAGTCATTAAGCCAAGTGGATTTTCCCAGAACAGACTCTTCTAGCTGCTGATGTGACTGGCAGCGCACACAACACACTGCACACCTCCAGCTCCTAAYGAATCGTGAGGGAGTGTCTGGCAACCCCTAAGTCCTTCAGCGCAAGCCAGCATTCCTCCCCGTATTAATAATCAACCCGTTCACTACAAAAAAAGCTGAAATTACCAACAGGCTAGAACTGATACCTGCAGCCCCACTGATCAAACAAAGCATCTTTTCTCCAAGTAACTTTTAACATCTAGGCTGACATCCTTAGGAAAATGTTCTCTTTTGTGCGAACGGGTTAGAGCCGCAAACGCAGCTTTTTCTCCTTAGTCTGAGCTGTTGCGCTGACTCCTCTCCCTTGATCCTAAGCCATCGCTTTTATGTTTACCCGGGCTATCGCTGTCAGTCGCTCCTGCTGCAAATGCTGTGGTTTTCTGAACGTTGGCTACATCACTGCCGTTTGCAGCAATGCCATGCTGGGCACCCCCCCACCAGGGAGTTCTTCAGAAATTGGAAGGTGCTGTGAGAACAGTGCAGATGATGAAGCCAGATGATGAACATATAAAGAGAAATTAAGTATGCACCTCTGCCCAAARGTGACGAAGGAGTAGAACTTGCAGTTATTTGTTGATTTATTCCTATGTTTTACATATATATAGTCACCATATGTCTGATTAATAGGTATTTGTGGCACTTAGATTTCTTTTCTAAGGAGGCAGAGACTCTTTTAGCAGTATTTAAAGACCATATTTGTATTCTTTAAGGATGAATGAATGAAGCTCTTTGTCAGCCAAATGTTCAGCACTCTCTCCATTGTTTTTTAGGGTAACCAAAGAAAAAAAGCTGTTGTAAACATGGATATTTTCTGCATGCATTCTGATTCCTCCCCCTTTTATCTTTACCAGGAAGCATTTACAAGAAACTGTGTAGGCTGCTAGCCCAGTCAGAATTCCTTCCAGCAGCAGTAACTTCACATTCTGGTAGTAAGTTTATGTCCGCAGTTAAGGAGACAGGGTTGGAAAATACTTGGTCTCGCCTTAGATTTGTACAGATAAGTATGCTTAGGAGAACAGAGGGCTTTTTTTGCAGTGAAGTTCTCAGCTGCAGAGATACAGGTAAGAATGCAATACCCATAGCCAGCCTTACTGATTCTGTGACTATAAAGCCGCCCATGCACGCACAAAGCAGAACGAGCAGCACGGGGAGGCTACGGGCTGGCTCGTTAGGTGCGCGGGGTTTCGTCACCGCACAGGCTSTTACGCTGCTGTGTGGTGGTATCCAAGGCATTCTGGTCTTGCTCTTTTTTCCACACATCACTGCAGATTTGACTCACTTCAGGGAAAGCAGGGACTGACTTCAGCTCTTAGAGTTCAGACAGGGTTAGAGTTGAGAGAATGAGAAAGCCTGTGCGTGCCATCGTTACARATGTGACTAGAGGCTGCCCAAAGGAGGCATTTGCTGTTGAGAGCTGCCCTGGGAGGAGTTTCTTGCCTGTGCCAGAGGTGGGGCTCTAGCTTCCAGCCTGGCCTGCGAAAGCTCTTCGGGRTAGGGTTAGGATTAAGAGAACGAGATAAACCGGAGGCACTGTTTGCATTGCCGTGGATAGGGGCTGTGCAAAGAAGCTGTTTAGTGCCAAGAGGGCTGCCCTGTGAGGAGTTTCTCCTGTCCACCAGAGGTGGGGTCTATATCTGATCCGTGTCATACAAAAATCTCTTAGGGTTAGGCTGTCTGCCCATCAAGACCTGCACGTTTACCAGCCCACAGAACTACCAAAGGTAGCAAATGCATGATTAGACCGTTGTGACCCACTCCAGAGTGCCAGTCTTGTAAGAAACCGAATAAATGGGTGACACAGAATGCTCAAAAATGCTGCTCTTCACAGTATAAAATGGTGCCTGGCACTAATGCTGCTGCTGCTGCTGAACTTACATTTCTCCCTGGGGCTACTCTAAGCCACCATCCCCCACATCTCCACATACCCGTCTCACTGGGGTTTCATCGGAGGCTCATCCAGCAGTCACAGCCTTTCTCTGCACCGCTTCCAGAGTCCCTGCAGTACTGGATGATCATTCTCTGGTAGCTCCTAGGAAAAAATGAATTTCCTTGAAAAATGCCAGGTCACGTCCAACTTCACCCCCCACAGTGTGGCAGACACTCCCAGTGAACTTAACAAGGTTAGGCTAACCTTTTACTAAAAGGACCTCTCTTTCCTCTCTTCCCCAGGAACCGTGGACAAGAAAAAAAAAAAAAAAAACAGGCAGAAAAAAGCACTGCCAGTCTTCACAGTGATTGGTATTTCTCTTAAAAACTTAAATATCTGCTGTCATATGAGATCAGCTTTCATCTAGAAAGAAATAGCTGTTGGTCAAATCTTCAAAACTGACTGGAAGAAAACCTCATAGCCTAAAAAACCAAGAGAAGACTGCAGCAGCCCCCCAGAGTTGCAAGTGAGAGAACCAGGTCCTCAGCAGGATACCAACATCAGCTGCCAGATATTCAAAGGGGAAGAGGGTTAGCACTGCTAGAGGGCTGCTGGGTGTTGGGGAGGGGCTGCTTGTTCTCATGGTGAGATTAGGTGGGCTTTGACCTGCCTAGAGGAGTTTCCTCTTCTTGCTTAGTGCCCATGCTGAGCGGTTGCAACTAGCCTGAAAATGCAGCTGGGCTTGGAAAAATAGCAGAAGAAACTGTTCTGCTTCAGAGGGAGAGGCAGGGGGAAAGGAGGCGACTGCTGCTCTCAGGGGCAGATCTGCCCCTGACAGCAGCAGCTGCAAAGTGCTTACACTGCCCGTGCCCCCGGTGCCCGCAAGCTGCCCTGCCCTTCGGACACAGGCGCGCTCCCGTTCCCAGCACCAAGGCCTGGCTGCAATCATTCAGCCTCCTGCCACCTGCAGTCCTGCTGGGAGCAGCTTCGCCTCTCCAAAGGCCAGGGCTGGAAACGTGCTGYTTTCTGCCAGACGTTGGCTGTGTCCCTGCCAAACATCATTTTCCTGATAAGCTGCAGATTGCAGTACAAATCATTTTGTGCTCCTCCACTGGGTGATCTTTAAAAATATGTTTCCCCCATGGAGAGAGGTTATGTGTCACTACACAGAGCAGCAGTAAACGATACAGCATCTTAACCGTACCAGAAGAASAGAGTGAGACTGCGGATACGCTAGATGCATTATTTCGTATAAGGCTTCGTGGCCTTCCCCTGAACTGGCTATCCTCGGGCAGCCCAGGTGATGAGCCTGCAGAGGCCGGAGYGCAGCTGGCTGAACAGTGGCTGGAGTGTCTTCTGGTGACACAGGCACTGCGTGACCCAGGGGACATGTGAGATACGTAATGTTTTCCAGAGGCTGTTAGGAAAAGACTTTCCTTTYGCTGCTAACACAGAAGAGAGCTGATGGCAAATGAAGGGTTTTTCTTTTCTACGTCAATTTGCTTTGGTAGTTTTTTTCTGATGCTTTTTCCTTGTAGTGTCTGCATTTTATATTATATCTTCCAAATGTTAAAAAAAAAAGGAACTAGGTCTTCTGTGACTCACCGAGTGTCTTATTGGCCTTATAAAAGCATCCTATCAGGAATGCCTTTGCGTTCTAAGGCTATTTCCGTTGCAGACAGGGTAAATGAAATTAGGTGACTTGTCCAATGCCATATTATTGCCATTTGGTTTCAGGGCTTAAGGTTCCCTGGGGTTTAATTTTCCACTCGCTGAAGGAATTTTGATAAGGCCAGCAGCTGAGTGGGAAGTTCTGCCTTCACGGCTGAAAGYGCTGCCTTAATCACACCTGCTCCAAAGCACAGGAGGTGCAGAGAACATTGTGCCGAACACCCTCAGCTCAGACCCTGTCATCAAGGCCCTGTAGAAGAAATGGTTGCATGTACTCCAGTGATGCAAGTAATACAAATTTTCCTTCCTCTATCTCATCAAATGGGACAGTTCCAAAGCTTGTGAGATTGAGTTGCACCTTTATAAACAGCTCAGATTGGCCTTTATAATCATTTTCTTCTGTCTTCTTGATCCGTCTGTCCAGGTACATCTGAGTACTCTCCTCTGGTGGGGGATTACAGATGAAGGACAAATCTGGACCCCTGAGCCCATCTGGTCTTTTCAGATGAGCACTGTTTGGATTCAGATCAGAAAGCAGATTCAGCCATCCTGGCTCATCCTCATCTCATGGGTTGTAATGGGACTGTTCCATTTGAGGATCAGATGGAAAATGATGTTGCATACTGGGCTGCAAGAATTAATGTCATTAAAAAGTCTGATTGCCAAGTGATGCTGGAGACTTGCAGCAATGCTGTGTTTATGCAGTGCATCACTAGAGAGAAGCAGTACTCTGTCTGAGACTCTTAGACTCCACCTGCCCCACAGGCTTGGGAGATTTACAACCAAATGTTAAGCAGAGAAAGAGTCTTTAAGGTCTCACTTGAAAGATCAGTCTGCAACCACTCACCGACGTGTATTAGATGCCATAGGTGGTACCCTGTGACACAACTCTTACAAATTCTCACAGTTCACATACTAATTMCGCCCTCCTTTCAACACTGTCTGGCAGTACATTCACTAGCCTTGTAAGTTAATTTAATAAAGTTCACATACTAAGATTCATATGAGATTTTTGATCTGCATCTTTGTTCAACATACCAGCAATGTACAAAGTTGTTACACGGTGTTCCATTTGCTAAGCATCAAGGATATAAACAAGAATAATAAAAGGATAATTATCATCATCTTCCTTCCTTATTCCTATTAAGATGGTAAATTGTACTCAAATTTGAATCTCATAGGAGTTTTATCCCTGGCCTTGATAGGGACAGCACCAAGCTGGTTGGTCTTCTAAATGAACCTAGCTGTAGCTACAGTAATTATAATTCAAGGAATAATATTTGTTTCCATGTTATAACTTTCTTGGTGGTGGAAAAAGCGCAACATTCTTTTTTTTTAATCCTCACTCAATTCTCCATATTAATAAAATATGTGCATCATCAAACCCAATTATCTTTATTGAAGACACAATATTGGTTTATACTGGTTTTATGGAACCACTGGAGCAAGTAAATGAAGTATGAAATGGAAAATTCTTGCACAGAGAACACAGCTGTTACTCTGCATCCACAGCTGTGTCGGCTCTTATGTTCGAGGGGGTCCACAGCACTGTTCTACCAGGAGCACTGYGCAAAGGCCAGCCAAGCCCCTGCACGCAGCACCAGATTGCATAAAAAGCCTGGATACATAAAGCAAGCACTTGTCTGACAGGTCCAGCTTTGAGAGGATGAATGTGCTAGCCTTTCTTTAGAGCAGCTGGTTTTTTTCCCTGGCCACACTAGATCCCTTGCAAAGGGACTGCCTTGATAGAGACCATTCATTGCTTAAAACCTGGGGAGCATCTACAGCGTGCAGCAGTGCACAGTTGCCAAGTTCCTCAAACTAATGGAGATCCAAGCTGTTAAGTATACATAGCAGCATGTAGTGCTGTGCAAAACTGCCAGCTCAAATCTGGAAGCAGCCTTGCCATCTCAGCAGGCTGGAYTAGCTTAGACCTACTGCTGCACAAATATTGCTGGCTTATTTYTGCCCCAGGCTTGCTTACACATGTCCACCTCCAGCAACTCGGCATCCCTTTTCCACTGCCCAGGGAGATGGGCCCCAACTGTTATGCCATTAATCATCAGAGGCTGTTGGCCTCACTCAGGCAAAACGCCGTTGACTGCAGTGAGGGTTTAGCTCACAGGAACTTCCCCTTCTCCATTTCTGCGGGCTGAAGCCCGCTAATAATGTGTAATTCTGTTAAGCAAGGGAGAGCCCTGGGCTTGAGAAAGACAGAAAATAGCAACTCTCTCAACTATGTGATTGCATGTGGGAGGGGAGGAACCGTGCTGCAACCTGAGCTGGGGCTTGCCAGCACCACACTGCAGCAGCACACAGATGCCAACACTGCAGTAGGAGAAGCACAGGGCAGGGAGCAAGGTGGGTCCACCATCTGCAGACCACTGCAGGCCTCTGTCTCAGCAGGGAACCTGGCCCTGCAGAGTGGGGTCTGAGCACTGCAAAGAAGATCTGACCCTTGGACAGGGACTTACCAAGTATAAACCCGGGTAGTGAGTGCAAAACGAGGCAAGCGTAACTTGGTCGTTCTCCTACTGCAATTAAATGCTACCAAATATTTGTGATCCTGAAAACCAAAGATATTTTAGAAGAGTTAGTGAGTTTAACCAGCCTGATGTTCATATAACTTCTACAATCGTATCACCTTGTTAGATGAAAGTGTTTTAATCAGCACTGAACCTAAAGCATTACTTTAGCAAACAATATTGACAAAACAAGTATAAACCATCTCCCATTCCTTCTGAAATGCCAGTTGCAAGAACACGTCCGAGCCTATGCATGTCTCTCTCTGCAACCACTCATCCTACAGCAATGGAGCATCTAGAAAATGCCCAATCAAACTGAGCCTGATCCTCTGCTCAGAGGTGTTGGTGTGAAGCCATAAAACACAATGGATTTACCCTGAGAATTATGCAGAGGGAGGAGAGCTTAGTCTTTTTTCTCTTTAGTTTGATGGATAAGCAATATAAAATCAGAGTTTCATAGACATTCCTAGGGCACGTAAGACATCTGCTGGAAATTATAATAAACTGCAGTGAGAAAGCACATGACAGAATGAGAACTGTAACAAGGAAAAATTCTGTGAGGTTTACACTTACAGAGTGTCTAACTCACAGTGGCTCAGGAGTGTGACGTGGAGACCAGCTCAGTATAGTTCACACACTGCCCAAGCAGGGATTAGAGAGGTACAAGTCCTGTGGCTTTCACCCAATTCTACTGGAGGATTCTGATTTTTCAGGAAGAAAAGAAGAGGAGGAAAAGTGGAGGCTTATGTCCCCTTTTTTGTGACCAGCAGCCTCTTTTACATAGTTATCAGGTGAAGTCCCTCATTTAGGAATCTAAAAAGATGCTGTGTCCAGACTCATACTTTCCACCTCTGAAGTGTCCCTAAACTCCTGTCATTGCAACCACTTTTCTGCTGATTCYTCCAGCTTTTCATTTAAAAACTCTGAGGTTGTCCTAAATATGTAGTGCAGGAGCTGGAACATCCTGCAATTTCCGAAATGGACCAATTCTGCTCATTATCTATTGCCTGTATCTCAGCCAGGGTCTGTCTATGCCATAGACAGTGCAGTGACTGCATCTCATACAGACATTACCAAGCTGGCTTTACACCAGATAGTTTCAGTGCTTTTAGCAAAGAGGCTACAGAGCAGATCAGAAAAGGTAAGTAAATAGGCACTGAGTGCCAGGCTATCTTGGCTCAATACTAAAGTTTCCAACTCTAGAATCTAGTATTTAAAGCCTCTCTTACCATTAGGTGGGTGCAATTCTATCTCATCTTGGGGKTTTTTTTGGCTTGAGCTAGAATTCAGCAGAGGAAAGCCAAAAAGACTTTGGAAAAGCCTTCAAAGATTTCTGTGTCATAATGAGGAAATTTTCAGGGATAGCCTTTGAAATAGCATCTAATACAGTAGCAAGATGTAAATCCTTTGTATGTCACCAATGCCTCAACAAAGCCCAAAGTGTAACAGAGCTGGAAAATACAGGGAATCTTGTACTGCTGACCTTTCACAGGATGGCAGCATTCCTAAAAACAAAAGTAACTTCTGAATAGACATATTGGATTGCTGGTGAGAATTGCATGCAAGCTGTTTTCTTTTCCACCCTCCATCCTTGTGTGAGCATCTCCCAGGAAGTGATGTGTGATCTGGCTCTTCCACCTCATCTCGGGGAGCCAGGCACCTGCGCTGCACATGGCAAGCAGCAGTGGGGCTTGCTTTGTTGTTTGTCATTGCCTTCAGCTATCCCTTCCCCAGTCTCTAGCAAGGCAGGGGCAAGTTCCCCACTCTCACAGTGACAGCCTTATYCTGTCTGCATGGAGGAGCAACCATCCCTACAGCAGTTAAGTTTAGGTACTGTTTTTTCCCTCCTGACCAGGCAGCTAAAAATTTCCTTTATGTTTTAAAACAAACGGCTGCTTCTAAGACACGGTAAAGCAAGGTCGGCTGTTTGCAGCTGCTGTGAGGGACCTGGACTGCAGCGCTGTGGTTTGGCTYCTGCACAGGCAGTTCAGGCATCCCCCCTGAAGCATCTCTTCCTCAGCAGTCGCTCGCACAGACTCAGAGGCAGTGGGGACTCTGGCGGGACATCCATAACAGGGCCGTGGCCAGGAGCCAGGGCCTCAGCGGCTGCGGGGGAGGCACAACCATACACAGGGTGGGAACTAGAGCTTCCGTGTTCCCAAAAGACAGAGCTACAGCCCCTGAGCAGGGCACTTGTGTCCTCTGGGAAGTGCAAGCACCAGAAGGAGAAACGACCACATTCTTGAGGAGGTCTGATTCTCCATCTGGTATAGGAAAATCATACAAACACCTACACAAGCCACAGTGTTACCCTAATGCTGGCTGGCCTTGCTGACGGTAAGCAAAGCTGCACTCACTGCTAATGACCTGCCGTGAACCAGTGACGGCGTGAGCCAGAGGGTCTGCTGAGCTTCACAGCACCTACACAAGGCTTTGTCCGGACTGTGGAACCTGCTCGGATCGTGTTAACATGAGGCTGGAAAAATTCACATTAGAGAGACTGTGGTGATCAAAAATAAAATATTTAAAGGGAGAATTAAACACTTATGATGTTCTCAGACCATTTTCTGGAAGGAAAAAAGGCAGCACACATTACAAGAGGAAAATTAACACAACAGGTAATTCATATTTACAAAAGAGGAAGAGAGAGACACATTCTCACACACCCCCTGAGGGCTAAACAAATTGAGCTGCTGCCAGCAATTCCCAACATGGAAACTCTGCCAAATCAGCAGGAGTAGCATTTTAAAAGACCCCATTCAGCTCTTTTCTTTGCACCTGGACTGCAAAGAAACCAAAGCATTATTTTTTCTCTCAAATTCCTTTATCTGTAGAGAGGACAGAGCCACCTAATCTGTGCAAAGTGTCTATTTTGAGGGAGATTATATTGATATTCAACTCTCTTTGCTCATTTCACACAGATATTGATAAACAGCCTATTTCTGGGAGTCTTTCCTGTCCAAAGAAATAGACAAGGGCAGTCAGTAAAATGGTCAGCACCACACATCGKTGCAGAAAAAGCCCTGGAGCAGAAAGGAGTTGGCAGGCTGGGCCATTCCTTTGAGATATCCAAATATTGTAAGAAAGCATCTTTGTAGCATGGCACTGGTTGGGTGCCCAGTCCCTTCACAACAGTAATCTATATTCACTGCCCTTGCAGGAGAATGAAAGGCGTACGGACAGGATAGTTTGGTAGCAAAGACAAGATAATGATATTTGCCTTACACGTGCGTGATAGGCGTGAGAAATGAAAGGCCATTATGTTGCCTCTTGCATACTATTTACCTTCCTCTCTACTTGCTAAAGCCCAGCTGTGACATGCTACTGTGACAAAGACCCCACAGAAGAGAGAGAGAAAGCATTTACTCAGGATGCTCAAAATGCTGTCCCGATTCATCTTGTCCCATGCGTTATTTATATGGTCAATTTCTTCTTTTTCAGAAGTAAAGAAGCTTGGACTACAGCACGGGAAGTGAAACACATCAAATTTGGGTGCAATACAACTAACTTTGGAACTGAAATAAGGCATCTCAGCAAGTGAGTGATATTACAGAAGCCTACTTAATGATCAGTCCCGTTACCACTCCATAGTGCCAAGAGGAGGCAAACATTTGGGATAGGAGCTTCACATACCTAAAAACATGACTGCTGTCATTTCAACATTCAATGTCCTTCAGTGCAAGCCTGAACTGATTGCTGGTGGGCAGCCTGTCTGCAGTAACACTAGAATCTTCTCTCGCTCTAATAGACAGAGCACAAACACCTGTAACTAGAAAATTTCCTTTGAAAGAGCAAATTAGCACAACAGGAAAGCAGTTCTAAAACTAACTCGTTGCATAAACCAAAAATAGCATTAAGAATATTCACAGAACCGTACATACCATGAGACTAGCCCTTCCCTTTTCCTAACACACAACTTTATTTGTACACATTTCCCCAAAATAACTTTGTTTTTGGGATTTCAGCCACAACCCTGCCTCATACCTGGTTGGACCGAGATCAGATTCTTAAGAAAGGCTTTGCAAGGCTTTTAAAGTTGAAGAAACCAAACATACAGTAATTTTCCAAGCACAACATAATGAGTGACCAGTACAATTTGCAAAATCAGTTACATTTCTTTGAGACAAAGAGAAAGCAAACAGTGGATCCCACATTTACCACCTCAGACAGTCTTAATGTGATGCTTGGAAAGTGATGATGAGAAATCTTTCAGAAAGCTTTGTACTTTCTACTTCTGTTGGCTATATAGGCTCTTTGGTTTGTACCACTTGGAATTCCTTAGCCTTGCAATAGCCTCGATTGGTTTTCAATCTCTCTTTACATCCTGAGCTTTTCTTTCAGGTTCTATGTTGAGCTGAATTTTCCACAACTGAAATGCAGCAAAAAGCTTGCTATGGCTTCCGTAACAGATACAGCAACAGCCCATCAGTGGCACATTGGTCAAACATGCCACAACACAATTAGCTCTAAAGCCTGGAAAGCATTGTAGACCTCAGAAAAACAGAGCTAGCATAATAGCAATATTTGAGTAGTTTGCTCTTCTACAGAATGAAGCATTAGCTTTCTTAAAAGATATTATTTTACAAGTAGTGTTTTATTTTTAGCTTTACTAGCTCAGGAGATAAGTAAATGACACTATCCTCCTATATAGGATCTTCACAGCAGAAAATGATCTCTGTAGCCAGACCTATTTCAGGATTTCAGCCTGGCATCCAGTCCTTGTCTCACACTGACTTCTCACACTCTGTGCCCAATTGCATGTTGTTTCCACAAGCCCAGTGATGGCTGAGAATGGAGAGGAAAAAAACAGTTTTATAAAGAGTTTTTCTGAGACAGTTTACAGGAGCATATAAAGGTGGAACTGTCTCTGGAGGGAATTGATTTTTTACCTTGAAGAGCCTCTTGTGGAGAAACTGAAAAGAACCTTTCAACAAAGGCTGCTTGTGCTCTGAATGGGTCGGTTGTCCGAAAGCAAAAGCAATGCGATGGGGAGACGGGAGCTGTAAAACCACATAGGTGCCTGAGCAGCACAGCAACTATGCTTTTGCAAGATGTTTCATATCAAACTAAGCACCTCTGGAGAAATGAAGATTTTGTCTGTAAGGAGAAGTTCTACTGTATTCCTATAAAAAACAAAAAGTGCAATCTCATCCTAGTCTAAATGCAGCTGGAACAGCATGAAGCTGTTTATATCTGTAGAGCATGTTCTGATATAGGAAGAGGAATAATGTATCCCAAGAAAAGTTACTTCTATACATATATAACTGTCCAGCCTTTGGACTCTATTATATTACTGTAACTACAGTAGTAAAAGAAACATCACAACTCTAAATGACATTGTAATGCTGGTTTCAAATCACATATAGACCAGGTATTTACTTCAGGAAGGCTCTAGGCATCTTACTATGTCCCATGTCCTGCTACTTCACAGTAGCACTGGGAAATTACATGTCCTCAGCAACATATTTTGACTTTTTGCTACTTCTCCTGCCCACACACTGTATATAAAAGTAAAAACTTGCTTCCTCACTTGCTCTGGAGTAGCCATAAGTAAAGGTGAAACCTATTTCTCAGGCACTCTGGACAATTTCTAGGCAAACAGTCCCCTATACCCTTGAGGTTTCTTATAGCAGCTACAAGGACAACTTTGTGATTCAGTTTTCAGGAGTGAAATCCGCCTGAGGAAGTTCATACTGGTAATGCTCTCCGAGACTGCTGAATGAGGTGCTGCTTTGGGTGAAGCTTTCAAAACAGGGTATCAGTCTGTTCTTAAAAGGACATTACATAGCATACTCCAAAAAGTACAGGCTTTTATTTGAGCTCTTGGCCCAGAACTCTCAGAACACCGGATCTGTGTTTTCTTTATACCTCCTTTTCTAGTGAGTTATGTGCTTGCCTAGGTAGAGTACGAATCTTTTTCTGTCAGACTTCACTTTGCATAAAGAAAAGAAAGTCTATGTCAGAAAACTTGTGTTCCTAGAAGCAGGAACAAGTAAATTAGAGTGCTGAGTCCTTAAACAGGCTCACTAAAATGCTTGCTGACCCCCACTGCATGTCCTGCCTCTCTCAAAGTCCCTGCAGCTGGAACAGCTGAGCTCCACCTGAAACAGCTCTAGAGGTATCATGGTTTACAGCCTGAAGTAACCTAAAATCAGCAACAGTTTAATAYGTCAGGCTATAAATTGCAGAGGTTCAGGATCAGCCTCACATATAATTCAACAACCTCTCAGGAGGGACTTATTGAAAAACTTAACTGGAGGCAATTATTGATTCTGCTGCCTCTCATTAATTAACTTACATTGATGTCCCAATATCACTGAGATAAAATATAGATTGACCCTGAACTTCTGGTTAGTTCTAAATGTTCTAAATGACAGATTAAATCTTGAACCAGCACCTTGCAAAGCGCCTTGTTTTCCTCTCTGAAAGCTTGTATTTCAGTTTCTGGTGTGCTAGTTCAAATGGGAGTTTTCTCCACATGTAAACGTGTACTGAAATGCGTGTATTAACTGATGATTAATAGAAGTTTATCCGAACTAGAAGCAACTAGAAGCCATGTTGGATTCTAGCTGTTTGAAGGTATCTGAAACACATGCTGTAGTTGTGCTTTTACATGCTAAGTACTGAAGTGGTTTTAGACTATATGTGGGGGTTGGAAACAGCAAGTATGTATTCATATACTGTAACAGCATGTTTCAGTTAACAAAGTAGTAAGTCCTTGCTCTTACAGTTCCGATAAAAGCCCGACAATCTGGGACCCAAATGCAGAGGGCTCTCTAGAGTCTGGAGACACAGTCCTGCTTTGAGTATCTTGTGCTTTACTGAGATCAGCATGCTTTCTCTGACCCACGTAGTCAGGACTTTGTGGAGGAAGCGAAATTCCGTCTCTGCGGTAGTATCTACTAAGTATTATTAACTCCTCCTAAATTAATAAATGCACTCCTAACATAACATGTGATCTAAGCATACATATACTCTGTGTGCGCACACATGCGTGTATGTGTTTGTGTGTGTATATATTTATATAAAATCAATGCATATATTTAATGGCCTGCTGCCATGAACTCAGGGATGATATTCTCTTTGTTTCAATGTAAATAAAATCATGGCCGTTCCTTATGGTTAACCAGCTTGGGGAGATCCATGTTGGGGGAAGCTATCACTTTGTAAAAGTCCCCTTTTACTATCCTCCTGTGAAGCTGCCATTGCATAGGGCATTCTTGAGCATCTGCTTGTCCAATCCTTTCAGCTTCAAAGATTAAACATTATCTTTGAAGAAATGGCATTAATTAATGGCAATCAGAGCTCTGTTCAGTGCTGGTATTTCCTCCATAAAAGCATAATGTCTCAGCTGAACTCAAGAAGGAACTAAGAATTTCAGATGAGGCGTGAGAACAAGGGGGTACCTTATGCTGAGCCAGCTTAAGTATTAAACACATTTCGTAAGCAAGAAGTACAGCCAACCCTATCACTACACTTTTAAAAAACTGACCTCAGTCAGTTCCTACTGAGATGTGTCTATGTGACTTGCTCAAGTAGCCACCAAGGGAAGCTCTTGAAGTTTCTTATTCTTTGAAAGAGACATGGCACAAACTGGACTTACGATTTTTCTACTCATATGCATACTACTGCTGGATCAGACTATAAGCCAGGCTTCAAAATTCAAAGCCAGGAAGCACAGCAAACGTCGAGTGAAAGGTATTGGGCTTTAACTGGGAGAAGGGAGAGAGTCTTATGGACTTTATGGAGCTTACTGAGTGCTTAAATAATACCACATGAATCAGAAACTAATATGATACATATGCTTATTAACATAGGAAAGCTAAATCCATATTATGTCTCTCTCTAAAATATTTTTATGATAGTAAAGCCAAGAATAATGTGCCAAAATGAGTTATATAAATCGAGCTGTATAACAGTTGTAAATATCTTGCTCTGTTAYGCTTATTCAACTCTGTTGACATAATTTAGGACTCAAAGGTATAGTGGAGAGAAGATTCCAGGCAATGATTCTTAGTTACTTCGTATATATTGATGAAGATCAGAAAAACAGAAATTCATGTACACATAGTGGAAAAGAGTAGAATAAAACAGTAAATCTCCATAGATTATTGTWCAGATTTTTGTACTATTTCCTAGTTTTAATAGAATGTCTGTCTAATATTCGTGGAATATTATTTTACCTGGGTGAGAAGCACTGTGAAATGCCAAGTCAAACTAATAAAAGAGAATTAGTAGAAAAAGATAAAGAATAAATTCCTCAAGCAAAGCTTACAGGGCAAATAAAAAACTCTTGAATGTTGTTTGAAAATGTCTGTGTATTTAATTTAAAAGCTTATTTCTAATAAAAGAGAGCATGATGACGGTTATACTGCTGGCAAATATTTAAACTCCTAGTCAGTGAAAAGAATGCAGCTTTGATAAAGCCATTTTACAGGATGATTATACTGCTCTGGAGCTAAACAGTTATATACATATTTCTCCTTTTTAATCTATCTACTTTTTAGCTTGGTATCCTAACGATGTGCTTATTTATTTGTGCTGCTCCAARCATTCTGTTAACCTTCCACTAATGACACTCAGGTTCTCCAAGATTTTGTGAAATTCAGAATGTGGGTGGAGAAATGAGATCTGCATCAGCGTCCCACTATGAAAAATGCTACACTATGAGCTCAGCTGCTTTTTTCTCATTTTGATCTCCTGTCTGGCCAGACTGACAGTTACAGCTCCAGATTAGCTATCCAAATCCTCCAGTGCAACTGGATGATTAGGTGATGTAACATATATCTAGAGGTACTGTGGTTTTGTTAGTTCAACTACTTGTGAAAGAGCTATTTATTCCTTGTGCTTGTTACAGTGGCTCCTGGAAGGCCTGATTACTGCTGCAATCAGTAATTTTATTCTTGGGCAATGGAAACACGCCTGCTAGTTGTTTGATGGTAGTGGGTTCATAGAATCACAGAATCAGTAAGGTTGGAAGGGACCTCTGGAGATCATCTAGTCCAACCTCCCTGCTCAGCGGGGTCACCTAGAGCATGTTAGACAGGGTTGCATCCAAGCAGGCCTTGAATACCTCCAGAGAAGGAGACTCCACAACCTCTCCGGGCAACGATTAAGAAAAAAGAAATTAAGAGGACATGAAAATGGAGTTCATATGTGCAAATCAGTATCTTTTCTTGTCCCATCATTTTGTTTGTGCTTTTCTGCCAGAAAGGGGTGACTCAGGGTAAATTTGGGTGACTCAAGTGGAGGCCCTGCCAGAGCTTCCCAGACCCTCCCTGTGCTGGTGGAGGGGGCGGCTCTTCCAGCACTTCTGTAGGGAGGGGAGGTCAGCAAGTTGGTCTGTCCCTCACTGCCTCAGAGCAAGAATTGTGTGGAACTTCTATGGTCCCCTAATTAACATTTTTTTGAATAGACAAAACTTGTGTCCTGCTCCTTCCTGTAAAAATAGGAGTAAAGCACCTTTGCCTTTCACCTTTGTTGTTTAAATCTCATTTTCAATTGGACCATATCCTAGCGATGCTTTAAAAAACATGGATTCTTGATGCTGCTAATTGCTATTTAGCATGGCAGTATCTAATTTACACCAAAATTTGCCTATTTACTTTTGTACCTGTACACTGTTGGTTCTGAAATTAATCCTTTCACTACAGAAAACTCTTTATTTTGGAAGATATCTCAATAGTGCAGAAACCCATGAAACAGCTTTTGACATACAAAGTATCCATTTTTTTGCATGAATATCTGCTTATCTCTCTGTATGTTTATTTTATTTAAGAAAAAGATGACCTAAAGACCCAGATTGACAAGCTGTGGCGAGAGGTAAATGCTCTGAAAGAAATGCAAGCACTTCAGACAGGTAAACCAGCTTACATTGAATCACTGCTTTCCCTCTCTCCCACTCCTCAGCCTCACCCATATCTTTGATGGGAACATGTGACTCTGAGAAATATGTCCTTAAGAACATAGTATGCCACAGTGGTAATGACGAGAAAAGTGCTGAAGGAAGCACGCAAATAAAATCAAATATGCATTTGAATGATCTAACGGTACACAAGTGATGATTCTCCAGTAAAGCCCTCTGGAGCAAGAATTACTTTTGTTTTTGCTAGGCACAGCCCTACGCTATGATTTTTGTGCATTTTAGATATAATCAGACAAAGGCAACCTGAGGAATGCTGGGTTTCTGGGTGTTCGGCTTGGACATAAACATGAGCTAACTATGAAGACAGAATATTTCTGGAGAAGGCTGAGAATATCTAGAAATGAGAAGCTAAAATAAGGTGTGTAATTTGCTACATTTGAAAATGAATGTTGCCACAAAACTTTAAAGTAGCATCCACTGTGAGCTGAGAAGTATCCTGAATCAATATGCAGAGTCCTTTAAGTATTTAAATAGCCAGATGGAAATTTCCAAACAAAATAAGAAGGGTAAATACACCTGCACCTACCAGACAGTTCTGTTTTTGCACAGCTGTTGACACAAAACTTGGCAATTAAACACCTAAGAGAGGACATTACAGAGGAAATGACATCATTCACATGAAAGAGGATATATTTTGCTCACAGATGGTAATATCTGGGTTATCCTGTTTTATATGTTCAGCTTCACAGACCTTTTCCAGCTACAGACAATATTTTTCTTTTAGTTTAAAAAGTCAGACTTTAGAGATTTCTTCTAAGAGGAAGCCTGTGCTAGACAAGTAACTTTTCTTTACAGGTAGTTCTTGCATTGCTTCCAGAAGGAGTTTGAGAGCAATCATGCAGTGGCTTAGAAATGAAACCAGAACCAGGGGAATTTCTATCCTCAAAACATATTTTGAGCTATATTCTATATCCAGAACCTACACTGTTCTACTAGATTCCAGATTTGGTAAAAGAGATCTATCACCCTCCAGTTCTGACTGCTTGCATTTATTAATGGCCTCATGAAACTTCAAGAAGTAGCTGATTTTTTGGTTTAAAGGCATTTCCAAAACACATACATTAAAATCTGACTTCTTTTGTCTGAATTCCCATGTCTTCTTTCTACATACTGTAAAATGAATGTTATGAAATGTATGCATACTGCCATTTAGCAGCAGGTATTTTTTCCCAAAAGAGGACAAATCTGCATCATTACTGCAGCATTACCAAAGTAAAGTAGGTAAAGTCTGATCTTTCCTCTGAATATAGAATTTGTAAAAGGGTTTGAAATTTGGCAATGATGATCATTACTTTTCTTTGGCCACTGTCAACTTTAGCAGCTGCAAAAGATGAAAAGTTTGAAGGTTAAGCCCTGCAGCAAAATGATAATCTTGACAATGCAGCTATAGAATACAATGACTACTACAACTGGAAATACTAAAGAACTGAGACACACAGAATATGATCCAAAGCAGATTTCCATATCCTTTTGATTAAATAATTATTTTTTACCAGAACAGATGACAGAATTAGAAACAGATTATAGAAAACATCAGGACAGAAGATGTCCATATCGTTTCACAACATATTTGTAATATAAGTAAAGATGAATTTAAGCAACAAATGAAACAGACTGGAAGTAATCAGATGAAGGATTCTAAAAATAACTGCTATAGTAGTATATTTGAGCCCTTTTCTACCTTCACGAACTTGAAAGGAACTCTCCTTCAAAGAGAGTTTTCTTCTTGTATGTATTTTTCTTAGGAGAATCATGTTTTGAAGCATCTGCATTAGAAGAGCTGGATAGCAAAGTTTAAAGATTCATTCCTGCAAGCTTACCCACACAGACTGACAGAGGCAATTCCAAATACAGAGCAGATGGCAAAGTCATGTTCTAGCATATTTCTACTTTACATCAAAACTTCCCTGAAATGTTCCAGTGGATAAAACTAAGCACAGGGGAAGGACTTGGGAAGGGACATGCTGGCATACCTGTGGTTACCACATGTGGTTGTAAAATTAAAAGCAAACAGATTTATAAATGCAAATGTTTAGATTATTTGTTTCAGATTGTCATGCAAGCTCAATAAAGAGTGTACTCTTGCTTTTAAAAAAAGGTTTATAGACTTAAGCCACTTTACCTCATTTTAATTTAGATTCTGAAGGGAAGGATGTTACTGGAAAGTCTAGAAATTAAGAAATAAAGTTGCAAATGCATACTCCTCTGCAGGTGGTAATATACTTTTATCAACTGTCCAGAGAGCAAATTGCATTATGAATTTCAAATCGATATTCTTCTAGTGAGCAGGACACATTTAAAATATCATTTTCATGTTTTCTGTCCTTCATTTGTCTGCAAGAAGCTAGGTGTAGCTAATGCATAACACTTTACTTTGGCATTTAAAGCAAATGCATATCGTAAACGTAGAGAGATCTTTAGATCTATCTCTTTAGTATAAAGCCAAGTACAGATTTCCTGACGACTAACTCACAGCTGCCAAGAGTAAAAACATCCATTCCTCATCTACTCCATCAGTTTTAAGAGACTGATGAAGTAAGGTAAAATATGTGAAAGCAGAACTATTTACAAAAAAGGACTCATAAGATACACTGACAGTAGATCTGAGTTATATTTTAGTGTTCTGGAACAGCAGAATAAAAAAAAATTCTTCAGATAATTAAACTGCTGGAAGGAATCTGGGGCTTGGGATCACGCCTCAGGTTCATTAGCATAAACATGAGAAAGATTTTCTAAAGCATTTTATGATGTTAAGACCACAGCTATGTTTGTCCCTCTTCTTAAGTGACTCTTCTCTGGAGCAGCCATACAGAACTAGAACTAGCCATAAGAAGCATATTACGCTTGTGGCTGCCCTTGTACCCAAAAGGTGCTTTGCAGAGTGCCTTTGGACACCCTGTCCACGCTCACCCAAGACATACTAATGCACTAGTTGTGTACAAGGTCGTACGTGCACAGGAGGAATGGCAGTCCCTGACTGGTCCCACTACTCTTTCCAGACCACCCTCTAGAGACAGTATAAACACAGCCATTCATTTGTTAAAAGATTTATCTGCTTAATCTTCAGCATACCYTTAGAAAATTATCCTTTTAGGAAACATTACTTAAAGATATAGCCAAAGCTTTTACTAAACATGCCAACCAATATCTGTTCACAGTCTGTCTTCGTGGGACAAAGGCCCATAAGAAGTGCTACCTTGTGTCTGAAGGCACCAAACATTTTCATGAAGCCAACGAAGACTGCATAGCCAAGGGAGGGACACTGGCTATCCCAAGGAACAGTGACGAAACAAATATTCTTCGAGACTATGGCAAGAAAAGCATGCCTAGAGTGTCTGAGTTTTGGCTGGGTGTCAATGACATGACAAATGAAGGGAAATTTGTTGATGTCAAYGGCATGGTTCTAGAGTACTTCAACTGGGATCACGCCCAACCAAACGGGGGGAAGCGTGAAAACTGTGTATTTTTTTCTCAGTCATCACAAGGCAAGTGGGTAGATGAAGTCTGCCGTACAGCCAAAAGATATATTTGTGAATTTCTGATCCCATAATTCCATATACAAATTATTATGACCATGTTATGGGTTATAAACACGCAGTTTTGCATGTTAGTTGCCCCTCCCACTTAAAGAGTCATGAGTCAAAAATATCCATCTCCTGCATTGTACTCAGTCTTCCTTGAGAGTGAATTTTTCTTTATTAATTTATTTTCTATTCAGATGCTAAAAATGTTATATTTAGTGAGAGCTCTCACCACATACAGGAATATACATTATGTTTTGATCTATATTGCATTTTATTTTGCTATATTCTCTCAACCTGATGTTCGGGTTGCTGGAATTCACCTTCTAGTTCTGTACCTCCTATCTCCTTGATAGGATAGTGTTTGCTTGATCTCAGAGTTCTAGTGAATTTATCGCAAGTTTACCAACTGATTGCTGTATACAGTGGCATSTGCCAACACAAGGCCTAGGGATCCTAGAGGTTTAGTTTAGTGCTTAAAAAGGACTTTTGGGTTACGTAAGCTCCTGCAAAAAAACGGCCATCATCCTATAGAGTTTAACATGATGAATCTGCAACCACAATTTTTACTTACGGTTTAAGAAAGCAAAATAGAAAAATCTGATGTAAATTTTWAAAAAATACTTGGAGCCAAAAATGATACGCTGTTAGAAAACAGAGGAACTAGTGGTTCTAAAACTTCAATTAGTCTAAATGTGATTGTTTCTAGTGAGCTTGTTTCAGTATTAACTATTGAATATTAAAAGCCATCTGGAATGTTCCCACAGAGGAAACCAACATGGTACTAAATCATACCTCTACTATATGGTACTTACTATGCCCAGCAAGATGTGCAAAAGCCTCCTCCACAGCAAGAGCAGAAAGAGGCTTTGTAACACTGTCCTGCTGAGCCACAGCACGCGTGAACAGAGAGGCACGATCCCCTTTCGGAGCCCAGTATAAATACACATTCACATCTTCCTAGAAGGCAGGCAGCACGCTTGAGTGGCACAAAGGAGTGGGCCATGCCATCACTTGTTTGCCTACATGATGCAAATTTTTAATTTAACATCTGACATTTGGAAGTGAAGTAAAATGTGATGGTTATTTTTTGTTGTTCTGAACCTCACAAATACTGCTTTACTTTCACGTTATAAACTGCATTTTCTTTCTTGTGTAATGGAATTTCTGTTAACTATTTAAATATATCATTGCTTGGAAGCTAACTCTTAATTTTTGTCTTTTAATTGTGCAAGATATCCTTAAATTGTGCAATAAATTTGCAATAGCTGGTATTTAAGTGTAGTAGCATTTTTAAGAGCTTGAGCATGCATGTGAAKATCTTTCTTTCCTAGTGCTTTTCCTAAGGGTTATTTTCTTAAGACTAATATCTTCGTATGCTACAGGATGCAATCTGGATCCCAATTTGCGTAAGTGGCGTACGAGATGCAACCATTCTATGCATTGTAGTATGTGTCGTAATTCATTGCATTTCCCAGCACTTTATGAATTTTTAAAACAGGCCTGATTCTGAATTCTCTTACTTATCTCCTGAGTTAAAATAAAGGGGCAAAGAAAGTCCCCAGATATCTCTAACCTCCTTTCAAAATCTACCAACCTTTACTAAGATTGGGAAGTGACACTCCATTTATCTACATTTTAACATGATTAAAAGTCTGCAGGAATTTGGTGCGCCTTTTTTACCTCTGGCTTGTCCGAAATAGTTCAGTATTTGTGCACATCCCTAAAGCTACAGTCAAACTGCAAATYCACCAGAAATTCAAGAACCTACTTCCACAATGATTATCAAAATGAGGTATTTATTATTTTATGTCCTGTTTTCTTCAATCTACTTCAGACAAAATTTCTAAAGTTACAAGCAGGAATTGAAAATAGGTATAGGTATTATTGGTGGATGTTCATCATCCAGTGAGTACAGATACTAGAGAYATAAATAACTATTTGTTTAGAAGTGATTACTTCACAAAGACAAAATCCACCATAAAGAAATCAATAACAAAAATTAAAGAATCCTAGCAGAATACTTAAGTTAAGCAATAACAAAGAGAGACCCGAAGAAGACAAAAAATGATGGAAAAAAATGGGATGAATGGAGATGAAAAAGAGATGGTAATGGGACAGTAAACAACAGAAAGGCCTGCAATAGGAAGGGGAGAGACAGAAAATGAAGCAGGTGGGGAGCTAAACTTTTTCCTGTCAAGTTAACTGTCACTCTGTCTTTCCTTTCAATGACTGCAACTGTGTAAAGAGATGGGGATGAGTATTTGCTGCCTAGTGGACAGCCAGCCTGACACAGACTCAAGGAGAGTCTGCTCAGACTTTTTTCTGTGCTACTTCTTATCCCAAGATCTTATGCTCCCTACCTTCCCTTTTTCCTGTCTTTTTGATTTAAGCAGATTAGGCTTCTTTCTGTACCTCTGTCTCCAGTGATTAGTTTCTAAAATCCCTGAGATCTCCTAGTGATGTCTTCTCTTCAAATTCCAGCTCTGGGTTCTGAATACTTCTCAYCTCTGCAATGGCTGTACAAAGCTGTGCCCCAGGGATTCCTACTCCCAAGTACATGGATGCACATTGGGAAAAAAGRAAGTAAGAGCGTGGAGGCTTGCATGTTATTCCTCAGACTTAAGAGGCTTAATTAAAGGATTCTCCACCAAGTAGAGCTTAGGTATTCAGCTCTGCTGATGGGTGGTTGGTCACTTAGTGATTTCCCATTTCCATGATGGACAGTTATCACAACTCAGTTGTGAACTGCCTGGGTGACAAAGAATTCAGTGGGACATGATTAGCAACTTTTAGGTACATTACTGTAAAACCAACAACAGAAAAAGCTCCAACACTCACACCTAGTGGTGTATCAGAAGAATGCAGAATATCCTAAATTTTAAGTGTCATTTTATCATAACAAATACTGCTTTAGTTCTTCCTAATTGTTTGCTAAAGGAAAAGACCAGTGTAACACTTTCAGACATACATAGGCCCAGAGAAAGAGAGAGAAACTGCATTGCACTGAACCCCAAGCAGCCTCTTCTCTTCAGTCAGCAGCATGACAGTACAGGTGGCATAACTCTYATATGCAAGGGAGGAAGAGCACCAGAGGCTGGCATGCACTCAGAGCATTACTTCCACCTCTCCACACTGCCTGAGAGATAGAGAGAGGAAATCTCAGGTACAGAGGTTTGAATGCAAACAATCTAGTCTGAGCAAACTTTGTGGTTTCTCCTGAGACACCTATGACATTCAGGTTATTACTTTGGCTTGTACTTGCAGTCAACTAAATAAAAAAAAAGTTAAAAACACTTTTTAAATAATGAATAAAGCCTGTTACTGACACAGTGTGGCCAGGGGCATGAGGAGGAACTTACCAGCTTATCTTTCATTGCTTAAAGGACCAGACTGAGAAGGATTACTTGAAACTTCTGGCCTTTCTCTGTCTCTGCTTGTTACTTATCTCCACATGTTGTCTCCAAACTTTGCCTTTTCCTTCCCCTCTTGCTTGGCCTACATGGTTTCTCTGTGCCCTCTGATGAGCTCAGAGGCTAACCTGCTTTCACCTAGAGAGAGAAGAGCACAATGTACTGCAGCCACAGTTACTTACCCCTTTGATCCACTGCAAGACATATTCCTATATATTATCTCCACATTTTCATACTCCCRATACATATTCTCTGTCCTCTTGCCAGGACATTCCTAGAGACTCCCTCACTCCTTGGGCCAGGAAGAGGGTGATCTCCCAGTCAGAACTTTATGCAAAACTACTTATTCTTTGTTAAACTTATTAGAAAATTAATGATAGAGTTACAGTCAAATTCAATGCTGAAATGGAGTAAGGAAAAAGCTGGAAGCTTTGGATGAGCTTTGTTCAAGTTTGAAGTGCTTTCACTTTGAGTCAAAAGAAGAAACATTTAAAGAAAAAATGAAATATGGTGCTGTACTGTGAGTCTGCACACATGAAAAACTTGTCCTTTTACTGTCTGACACTAGACCTGGGCAAGATGCAAGCAAGATACTGTACAGCCACCTTGTGTGACTGCCTGTGGATCCCCCACAGTAGCTGTCCTTACTCTGGGATGAAACAATGCAGTTAACTTTACCCTTTAAAAGATGGCAAAAAGATGGAGAGAGAAAGAGAGAGAGAAGGTAAAGATTACGTGGCAGGATGGGAGGAAAYAGCATAAGCATGCTGCTGTAACTAACGGCAAGTTAAGCAACCTTCCACATACAGAGGGCAAATCTCAGACAGACTAAACTGCTCAAGACCATGAAGGAGCATCTATTTTCAGTGTTCACAACAAACGTCCTGTTCTCATAATAATATAATCACTTACTGAAGACCGTTCTTAGTCAGCAAAACTTAGTCGATATAGTTACATAGATGATGAGATAGGCTGTCTAGAAGACAGATATATTCAGACTTAAAACATGAGAACATGCTACATTTACCATGATTTATTCTTATATGCTCATGGAAAAGCAGTGTGGGAAATTCCACAAACACAGATCATATCTGTCAGCATAGCTAAAGAAGAATATAGGCAGAGTTAAAAAGAATAGCAGCAACACAGTATTGACAAGACTCTAAAGATGTTTTATTTGTTTAAGTAAATAATATACTCTTAAATGAGTCACCTTTTCTCTGCATCAGCGCTATAAAGCTGCAAGCAATTAACAAGCTCTTTGAATTTGAAATAATCTATTTAATTTAAACCAACATCAAGAAAAAGATCTCTTTCAGGGATACTCAGCCTTCACAGCGACAGGAATGAAGCATAGTGACATCTTTATCATTCTACTAATGTACTGCATAATTTGCCCAGGTAAAGGTAATCATTTTGTGAAAATAAAATGTCATAATGTGGAAATAAAACATCATTAGGAAAAACAGAGCTGAGGCCTTCTTAATGTTGTATTACTGAATGCAAACAATCTAGTCTGAGCAAACTTTGTGGTTTCTCCTGAGACACCTATGACATTCAGGTTATTACTTTGGCTTGTACTTGCAGTCAACTAAATAAAAAGTTGCCAAAGTTCTGTAAAGTGAATGGAAAGACTTCTACTGAAAACAACGGGTTTTCAACCAGATTATTGCAGACTCTTGCTGCAGAAATGTTACAATGCAGCATTCTTTAAGACAAGCATTCTCAAGTATTCTAACAGCAGACAGCTATTAAAAACGTGGAGTTGCAAGTTCCTTTTGCTTTTTTGGAAAATTCAGCTGCAAGTGAAAAGACCTATTGTTCCCTTAATAGCAGCTTGTTTTGCTCAGATCCTGATCCTGTACCAGTGAAGGAAAGAGAGAAGCAGAAGCAGGTCTTCAGAGATGTTTGCTTTGGAGATACACTCCCTAGTGAAATTCTACAGCCCATTCAGGATGCAAAGGCTGACTGACAACTATTGCAGGGAAAGGAATTTTAATTCACTTCAACAGACTTTAGGTCAAAACAGGAAATTGTGGCCATTCCTCTTCTATTTTTACTAGCTACTGCCCTGATTTCATTTCTGGAGGTGTTGAAAGCAGCAAAAGCAGACATCAGCTTAAGAAGGAAAGGTTTGGAAAAACCCTATTTTTTTCGCCTGCTCTCCCAGCCCTGAAGTGAGGTGAAACCTGAACAGAGAGATGAGGTACTTTACTGGCAAGAAACTTCCAAACTTCCAAGTTGGAAGGCTTTCGTCCTCCTGCGTAGCAGTGACCATGCAGGCTGACTACCCTAAATACTGAGGCCATACCCTACATCATCTCTGCCCTCCACGGTTGCTGCCCAGAGATCCCCACTGTGAGAGTGGTCTCCCTGACCGTTATATTAGGACCCAGGGGGAGCAGTGGGTGGGCCAGAGTAAGGGGATTTTTGGGGGAAACTGCTGCGCACTGGAGGAGCTGATTCAGCGCTGCTTCCGCGCTCCCTGCGCCAGCAGCCAGCACTGAACGCCCGCCCCAGGTCCGCGAGCGGCTCCCGGGTCCCAGAGCCGCATCCCGGGGCACCGGGACCTCCTGGGCCGGGGGAGGCGAGGTTTAGCCAGCCGGACACTAGCTGCTTTCCGTTTGTTTCCCCCAGGGAGAGCTGGTGGGGGTCCCCGGGCAGCGGCGAGCGCCGGCGGCCCCCGGCGCGGCGGGCGCTGTCCGCCCCGCGCGGTGCTGAAGGCGCCCGCGGCGGCGGCGCGCAGCCTCCGGCTCTGAGCGCCGCCGAGCTCCGCGGAGGCACAGCCGGATCCTGCCGGGGACCTGGCCGAGCGCCCCTGTCCCTGTCTCTGTCCCYACGGGTGATCCTCACAGAGGGGAAGGCTCCCTCCGCCTCTCTGCCAGCAGGTCAGAGGGGTCTTGTCCCCAGTCCCAGCTGGGAGCAGGGCTGTTAAACTTTYCCCCAAGACTCTCGCTGGAGTCTCTTACCCTCCAGCCCGGGAGGGCTGCAGCTCTGGCCCAGCACCTGCTGCGACCCCCGAACAACCCTAGCAGAGCTGCACCTCTAGTCTTGAGAACCAGCGTGTTTCTCCTGGGGGTCAGCACCCTCCAAGGACAGGTATCACACAGTGCGGGGCATCAGACATTTAGTCCCTCTTCCTATCTCTGGAAAAGGTGTCTGTGGAACAAAGATGTTCCAGGGAAGGGGCTAAGGAAAGGGCTGATCACTGAAGCTGATCACAGGTGCGTTCTTCTCCATCTTTTTTTGCAAAAGCTATTTCTAACTTTTAGAAATATGTATGATTTTAAGAATTTTTCTAAGTTTTTGTAGTGATTTTGCTGGTATTTCATTGAGCTGGGGTTTGTATGCATGTCAGTGGTGTTGCTATTCCGTGAGATGTTGTTCAAGGTATCTAGAAAATCAATTGAAACTGGTGCTTTTGATCACAGTTTTTGCTTAGACAAAAAAGATATTCACTGTCTATGAAGCATGCTGGTAGGAAAACGTATTCCTGTTAATCCCTCTCTTTGCTTTTGGAGGAGTAGGATGATAAAGAATAAGAGGAGGGAAAAGAGGAGTTGTTGGGATCTTAAGAAAGGAGAAAAGGACTATAAAAGCAAGCTATTTTCTGAGGGCAGAACAGAAACAGCTTTAACCAGAAGTGCCTGAGTGCTGCAGGATTAGCCCTTTTGAAAAGATGACCAATTTGTTTAACTTTTCCCTGTACGTAATCAGTTTCTATTCTAAGTACCCTAACTCTATTCTAGTTTATTCTAATTTAAAATACAATCATGTCCTGTGTTCAGGACCTTTTTGTGTACATGGTAAAACAAAATGCTTGCTCCAAAGCCTTGCAATCTAGATAAACAAGAAGATCATTACCCCAATTTTACCAATGCTAAAGCATCAAAAAATTAAGAAGGAAATCTTGAAGATTTTTTTTCCTTCCCAAGAGTCAGATCCAGTACCTAAGAGGAATTTTAACAGATACTTCCATCCTGAGCACAGCAGTTGAGTGCGCAGATGTGGGACTGGCACTGAGAGTAACCAGGCTGAAGAACCCTGGTGCCAGACTATAAAGGGAGAGTGAGGACTGTTCTTGCCAATGTCACAGCATCCTCTGACAGAGACCCCGAATTTTCCTCCTATGAAAAAGCACATATTAAATTAACTTCATTGTTCTGAATTTTGAATATTGTTTTTAGATTTGGCCCAAACAACGTTTTCTTGATTCTTGGGTCAGATGATGCTGTGCCAAGTGTTCAGCTGGTAAATGTTCTATTTCATGTTTACTCCAGTATGTCTGGAATAATTATGTTCTTGTGCACTACATGATTAGCTTAGCCAAAAATGAGTTATTGTTGCACCACCCTATAAATCTAACATGCTGTTAAACTAATTACCATYTTACATATTCCATAAAGCAATCAGTCTGAGCTAGCTAGAGCAAAGTGAAAAATATTGAGATTAAAAGCATAAAACAAATGGTGGTTAGTGTGTAACTAAGCAGAAAACAATATGGTGAAATGCAAATATGGACAGTTCATATGAATTTATTTTAGGAAGCCTCTTCAAATTTGACAAGGCCCTATTTCAGTGAATTTCACTGCACTCTGTTGAAGACAGAGATACCCATCTTGGTTCAAGCAGATATTGTATATTCACATTAGAATTTTAACTGGCTAGAGAAGTGGGAAGAAGAGAATAAATGTTCTGTTTCTAATGAAAATGTATATATATTTCACACATATGACACACAGGTAAACTACTGCTTCATACAAAATCTATGGCTAACACAAATAATTTAAGACTGTGTAGTCTGTTGGCATAACTATGCGGATGCAATGGATGCAAAATAGCTTCCTCTGTTCCAAGCACCAAGGTCAGAGGTTTGAACATTATCTCTGAGATGTTTACTCATGCCTAACTTTATCTTAGCGCTACTATAACTTACATTATCAGCCCATTTTTATTGTTATATTCAAAAATGTAAATAGATTTTTTTCCTGACCTTTAGCTGTATTACAGAGTAAGATTTTCAGTACTAAATGACAGGAGTTAAGCAAATAGATTTCTTTGCTACTTTCACTGTGACTGATAAAAYATATGCCAGAACTCCACAGTAAAAAGTTGGAAGATAAAATGTATCACCAGTAATTTTTTTGAATCTTCAACTATAAAAACAATAAATAGAACCATAAAGATTCCATACTTGATACCAGCAATGCAGGTATCAAGTTATTTGTTCTTGAAAAATGATACAATTTTTGCTAGAAAGCTTCTGAGCTGATATATCATTTTGATGGGCACAGGCATAAATTGTCCCACTGTCCTCAAAGGCAGCCTCTAGATCACTCGGTGGACAGCAATCCTAGAGAAATAAAAGGCTGGCATTCCTCATATTTTACCCTCCATACAGCCACAGTGCTGCTCTAGGACATTCGTGATACAAACGAGATGCTTCTAGGAAAGCTGGAGTCCATGCACTCTGCCTACCTCATAGTCTGTTGCTAAAATAGAGTTTGGGAATTCTAGGAAGCAGCCTGTCACTGGTTTATTCCAGGTCTATTTATCTATTTCTAGCATTGCAAATTCTGCACAAATTCTATTCTTCCACATAGGCTTGGCCCTGCAACTGAATACACTCTAGTCATATCTAATAGAATTATTAAGGCAGGTGAGGGCTCACCAAAAGGAGTAATACTTGCAAAAGGAATTACTGAATGCTGAGTGACATAAATTACATAGGACTACATTTTCATAGGTGGTTTTGCTGGTATACTCCTACAGGAAAGAATGTGAACTACTTGATGGATCTTTCCTAGCAAATTCACAATAGTCACATACAAATATCCTTTTTAAAATTAGTTTTCAGATGACCTTATAAGGAATCACTTATTCAGACTTGCCAAAAGTAACTGTGGTAGTGGAGGGATCCTGCAGAGAGCCCAGTTCAGTTCTTGGGATCAAACCAGATTACATTATGGAATCCTGTAATGCATACGGAGCAAATGCAGCTATTGAGATCAGAGACAGGTAACAAAGTAAACAGCTTCTGCTATCTGTTATGCACTCTATTCTACCGTAAAGACACTGTGCTAAATAGAAGGCAATGGGATCTTAGGGTTTATATAACTATGTGAATCTTCCTAAACCTTTGTTTGCATAGCATTGTTGTTTTTCCTACAATACTTTTGCCAATATATAGCAACTATYTAACATCCATTGAATCTTACTGACATAACAGGGACATCAAGAGACTTAATGAAGTCCTTATCCACCAGAAGATAGGATCTGCTGTCATTTTTAAATCTTCAAATTCAGACTTCTCATTCTTTGTGAGATGCCCTACTGAAACTAGGTATCATTCTAGTGTTAAAGTAAAACCAGATGGGTTCATAGGGTATAAAAGCTGTGTATGTGTGTGTGTGTGTATGTGTGTGTGTGTGTGTACAGATGCTTGGTAATGTCAGTGACTGGAATATTGAGCTCTAATTGCATAAGCACACTTTTAATAAGAGTTAATAAGTAAACTGTTAGTAACACTTTACATAAGTACTGTGTGCCACATATCTCGTCTCAACCTGGATTACTGATAGCTGTTCAGCCATCACAAGGTAGCTTGCAAAATGCTCTCTCTCCTCCCTCCAAAAATGTCTTCCAAACAATCCCACCCATAAGACCAAAACACTACAGAAAAATAAAAAGTATTAATATGAATAATACAATAAAATCATATTAAATCCATTCAAGCAATGATGCACAAAACAGTCCATGGAAGTATTTCCAAAGAGCTAAGTGATGGATGCTAGGCGGCCCTTTTTATTAAGAAATTTTGTGAGCTACTCTAATCACATCAAGACAGGTTTTATATTTACAAGCAATTTACTGGTTGGCTGGTCTTTGTAATAGTTGTTTAAGGCACAAATTAATGACTTCTTAACCTTTAGCAAATTATTTATGTGTTAATTAATGAATTACATCTTTTTTGTAAGCATGCTGCCAGTATTATTAATCTATTCTCAGTATCATGGAAAACAGATACCCCCAATGGTTTCATTCAGCTTTCTTGGCAAGTAGAATAAGTGGGAATGAATAAGAAAGGCTATACAAGAAATATTGATTAGAAGGAAATGATTACCATATGAATTGAGTAATTCTACTAAAATATTACAGGAAGGTGATRAGAATAGATTTTTTTCTGGAGATTCTGCCAGTTTCCTTTTCTTACTAATAATGTACTACATTATTAGTATTGCACTGTTAATCCATTCAGTCATTGGAAAAAAAGAGAAAAAGAACATTGGTAAATAGGCAGAGAAATGCTAGGCTTTATGTAGGATGCAGATGTTCTTCATTATGCAGGGTACAAAGGAGCTCATTAGTAGAACTGGATAAATAATGGCTTGTCTTGTTCTGTGGTCAACCCTCCCCCCCCCCAAAAAAAAAGATAAAAAACAAACAAACAAAAAAAAATAGGGGGGGGAAATGATCAAATTAAGCAGAAAATTTTTGAGTTTTTTTTTCCCCGGGAGAGAAAAGAGAGAGCTTGGGTGGAGGGAAGAGAGGTAAGTAGAAAGGAACCAAAAATGAAAAGTTGATCTCTAACCAGCTCTGCCTGGTAGCAACAAGTTATCCTCTTCAAAACAACTGATGAGAAAAGATACACATCAGACTAAAATGAATATGATACATCTATGGAGTCAGCGGCATGAAGTTGCATGTTCATTCTAATCATGTTCTGAGACAACCAGACATAGTTTCCTTTTTGGAAGCTATGTAATCATTCAGCATGGACCTGAATCTGAGCTATGGAGCTCTCCTGAGAAAAGCTGTCTGTCTCAGGTGCTATAGATGTGCCTTTTTTTCTTAAAACTCAATCCTAAGAAAGCAATACCACACAGCTGTTGCAACCTRTGACCATGTCACAGGTCTTCACTAACTTCCATACTCATCAGGCAGTATTAGGAAGTGATGTTTACTATTACTATCTTTTAGCCTTAGTATAGCATTCTGCATAGATCAGTAAGCTTTGCGGGGAAATACCCTGGAGTTGTAAGAACCTTTACTTCTACTATGCTTACTTCTATTTACCTTCTTGCTCAATAGCGATACGTATACTAGCTAGACATCTCTGCTCCTTCTCCTGTGWCAGGAACCGGGAAGATTCTTCACATTCTTCTGTAAGATCAAGAAACAATTGACTTTAATTGAGTAAAAAGAGAAATAGTCTGTTACTAAGCTCTGCTCCCAAAGAAATCACACTGATTATTAGAAGGCAATGAATAATGTGAAAAATGTTCAGTAATACAATCTTTAGATGAGAGGACTGAGATCTGCTTTTTATCACCATCATATGTAGTATATGAATATTCAGAACATTAGTTAAATGTTTATAGCAGAAGATGTCCATTAGAGTTGTGTCTGGCTTAGGGATATGAAAGTGTGTGTCTGAAGATTTTTTTGTTAACACATTTTGAGGGTTTCATTTTACCACYAAAACCAGAGTAAATGTGAAAAGTTTTGTGAGTCTGATTGGAGGTTTAAAATGCTGGATTCTGTCCAACTATGGAATGGAGGCTCCAGTACAGGATCTTTCGTGCCAAGAAAAGCAACTGTAATATGAGTAATGAGGGCACATTGTTAACCATTACTCTTTAAAGATCTGTTTTTCATTTTTAAAGGTTGCACAAGAACAGACTATTTTTGGAAGTAACTTCTCCCCTGGTCCCTCTTCAAAACCACAGAACACACATCCTTATTCAGTAAGGAAAGGTGAATACCTTAATTCAAACATCTTGTACAATAAAAGCTAGACTTTCAAGGGAACTTATGACTAAGTTTTTAAGAGTACAATGTTCAGAATAAGGACCCAAGGTTCAAAAAGATTTAGCACTCAGTAACTTAAGCCCTTTTGAAAATCTAGCTACACAGTGCCAACATGAGAATTTAACCATTTGATTTTTTTTTTCTCCTATATGGATGAACCATTCAGTGAAATGCACTGTGTTTTCCAGGTCATTATGTAACATTTGAATTTAAACCTAATGTATTCCTTAATTTGTACTTCCATAAATGCTTTTGTTCTCATTAGATCATCTTAACACTAAGTTAGTAGACTAAGCAACTGTGACTGCTTTTTTGTTATTGAATTACAGAATCGGTGGATGTCAGGAATGTAAATGAATGTAGTGCTGCCTCTTACTGAATTCAAATTGATTTTCAGGCAGAATGAAAATTGGCTGAAGGACTATAAACAGAAGCTAACAAACCACTGAGGAGAATTACGAAGTGAAATGCCTCGGGGATATACAGTAGGCCTCATGCTATTTAATTTATTTTATTTAGATGACATTTTATTTAGATGATAAGGCTGACTCTACAGGACACGTTTTCAGCTCTGCAAGACTGTAGACCATTTAACTTCAAACAAAGAAACATGACTAATGACTTATACGGCTAWGTTACAAAAATAAGGTATTTGTCATTAGTCTGAGTTGCCATGCTCCTCCCTACCCCTTCTCACCTCCAGGAAGCCTTACAGAAGAAGGCTGTGCTRTTGTGTCTAAACCTACTGCCTGGTTTGTGGTAATCTACACATGYCCTAGACTGTTGAGCCTTTTCTTTGTTATAGGTTGTCCAAGGGCTGCATCCATTGTTCTGAATATGAGGAAGCTCATGAAAGATGAGATTAATAGGAGTGATAGCTCATTTGATTAAGAAAGGGTTCTGGTGATTAAGATATAAACAGTTATAATGACTGGTCTACCTTCTTTTAGTTTTGCTCCATCTTTTTCATTTCTCCTGAATAATTACACCCAAATCATGTGGATGCTTTTAAATATCTCACAATGAAAACTTAATCTTCATGTCTGTGGTCAAAATAATTTCTCCTGTGGTCAAAATAATTTCTCTCATTGTCAGTAATGCTGCACATGTGTAGTCTAGCATCCTCACTGTACCCTTAGGAGCTGGACTAAAAAGGAAAAATGAACCAGACATTCTCCTACGCTCTTGAGGTGTGATGCTGCAAATATTTCCACATTTCACTTGAAGTGTGTAAGTGGTCTCACTGAACTCAAGCAGAGAGATTATTTGAGAAATTATGAAAGAAAAGTGTTTGTTGCACTGAGGTATATCACTAATCTATTTTTTCACTAGCTATTTTTATTCACCTCTCCCCTTCTTGTCTGTGTTAAGCAATTATAGCCTATAGCCAAACATTTAAAGGCATTTAGAGATATCCAAGTTTCACTTCTTTTTTTTTCTAGCTTTGCAGTTTCCAATTTTGCATCTTTGTAGGTGAATAGGTAAATACTTCTCTGTATGTTAAAGTGTGGTTTTATAGGTAGAAAGGCTTGCCTTTTCTTTTTCTCTAGATYATGAAGAATATATTCCATCAATCTTTCAATGTCTAAGAGATGGATATAAGAATCCAAGATGAATGRACTGACTGAATCACATCCAGTATAGCAGGAGACTCTCTAAGATCATAGCAGCCTTCACTGAGGGGGACAATGCTGTCATTAAGGAAGAAGTTGTTTCTGGAATGTTAAATTTTGACACTGGTAAGATTGGAATTTGTCTTAGAGGTTTTTGTGCATACTGATACGTATTAAGATTTGGTAAATAAAGAAACCACTTGGTCACGAACACAAAAAGAAAGGAAATGCACTACTGTCAGTGCACTGGGGCATTCAAGGCCAAATATACTTTAACTTAAGCTTAAAATAAACAAATATGATGAAGAATTCCTAGTACATGAGGCAAAACAGCCTAAAGCTCTTGGAAATATCATACACATAGGCTGAAAATATAGCTGAACACTGCCTCATCTTTTGGATTATTTCACTTGCAGTTTTCTGCAGTGGGTAATGTTTGCTGCAGCCTAAAGATAGTGGAGAGCAATAGCAAGTTCTTACCAAAATAAGAATGAAAAGAAGATAAAGTTATATCCTTTTTGATGCCTGTCCAAAACCAGATACTACTTCCTATCATGAATTTTCTTGTCATTTTGAACTGAACTAATATTTCTGTTAGCTACATATCACAGTTTGCATGTAAGGACATCTAATACGATCGTGCACTTTCATTTCCACATTGCGCACATTCAACAACAAATAGATACCGAACTATTACATTAATAAAATGTAGACTTTACAATATTCAAATCTGGCCTATCTCAGGTTACTAATCAAGGTACACTCGTATTCCACAAATTTTTTCGTCYTACTAGTATACCATTTTCTCTGGAAATACAGCTTTCTCTGGGAATACAACCATAGAACCACAAAGATAAATAAGAATCACTATTTTAGGTTTACCTTATGACTGTGATTCCAACTGTTCAGTTTTCATGAAGGTCTCATAGTTAAATTCTGTATGCAAAATGTCCCTTAGATTGTTCTCAGACGAAACTGGAAGATCCTCAAAAGCATTTTTAAATCCTACTGAACTTTGAAACGTTGTTGAAAATGCTATTGTGTGGAAGGAAGGCAGATAAAATTCTTTAAATTTCTAAAAATAATCTTGGTTAAAAACTTATGGATTTCAGAATTTTAAACCATTCCTGTAACTTTGTATGAAAGTGATCTACTGAAAATTTTAATGGAGATCTGTCTTTAATGACACCAGAAAAATTAATATTTATTYGTTCACTTGAAGGATCTGGTCCATTCACAGTTGGTAGCAGCTCAAATACTCATTTATTACATCCTACTGGATTAAAACCACAGCCTCAAGCAAAGTGCTTTAATATAATGCTGAGGTAAAAAGGGAATGAATCATGGAGGCAGRATTTTCACCTGAAAAGAAACAGGTGTAGCCTGTGCAAACATGTTCTGACAACTGCTGAAAAATTATGACCTGAGAGCTGTTCAGAATTTGCTCATACTCCTAAATTGTGATTTCTGACAAATAGACACATGCTCCATCAAAAGGGTGAATCAACATTTTACTGTGCATCTGGATGCTTTTACAATATATCATGATTATTTCTCTCTTGTCCAGATAAMCAGTACCAAAATCTCTGTCAGATAAATCAGTACCCAAATCTTTTGACAAGCAATGACCATGATTCAGCAAAGCAGATAAGCCTTTGACTGATGTTAAGGACATGTTAAGATTTTTGCTGCCTCAGGCTGGCCTGTGGAATTATATGACCAAACTTACATCTATGTTTCCAAGGGAGAAACTAGACAAATACATTTAGTTTTGATGATTTGAAGTAGATCTAACAGAAAATGGGATTAAGATTCTAACTGACATTTATGTTATTGTGAAAACAACAACCACTTCTAAATGTCTTCTTGTTTTAATTTATCCACTTTCTGGCAGGCTGTAGAATTAATCTTGGTCTGAAAGTGTTAGAATCATCAGAAGAATTWATTTAGAGGATTCCTACAGCAATGGATCAGAACGATCTCTTTGAAGCACTTTCTGCTAAAATACAACACCCAAAGCAAGTGACAGAAGATTTTAAGCAGAATGGATTATTTACTGCCCTGTCTGAATGAACATGACGAATGATATCACTGTAGCAACTAAAATACGGACCCATTCTTTCTCTGCAGTGCAAAAAAATGGGTAGTAATATTACATACACATAAACACACACACACAAGCTGGAGAAAATGGCAAAGGACATCTTTGACCCTTTGAAAGGGGATGTATCCTCCATTTGCCACAATTTTTATTTGAAAAATATAGTTGAATTTCAATATGCTTTGAAATAATTCAGTAAATAACATGAGCGGCCAAATTATCAAAACTTGTGACTTCTTTTTTCTAATGAAAATATTCTGAAAAGTAGGAGGTTGTTAAAAGTACAAGGGAATAAACATTTGTGACAAGTATCATAACTGTTGGAGTCTGATTCTTAAGTTTCAAAGAGGCAAGTGTGGGATTTCTGATTTTTTTTCCATAGAAACTGAAATTGCACTGACACACTAAGCTCTGTCAAACAAAGTCTTTGCTTTTTCATTCACAGCACAAATATTTTTACATGAAAGGTAGCATTTCTGTTCAGTGTATAATGTATACATCTACATACATGTGCCCACTACTAAGACATTCTTTTTCTATCTAATCTGAAGTGTACTATACCCTCTCTGCATTCAGATACTGTAATGCTGCTCTTTATATTTAGGACAAAATGTATGCTTTATGTTATACAGATGCTTGAGATAGGATGTTAGACTGATTATTTCCATGTTCTCATTAAGCACAAATAATGGAATGTTTGGCGCTGAATAATTAAGATTGTAACAAGAAGAAATCTAACAACTAAGTATTTTTACAGTTCTATTGCTTCTTAAATGAGTAAATTCCTCGAGGTCTGGCATATCTCTCCATTCAGTCACCTATGAAGTGTTTCAGCTGCTTTCTGGATTAGAAATGAAAAATGTCATTGAAGTTTCCCTTCCTGMGAGAGTATGGTCACTGTGTTTTTCAATACTCCCAGAAATAGTCTCATGAAAACTGGTGCACGAGTATTTATCTCCAACAGGAGATAATTCAGTAGCTGTAATTTCTCAGAGGAACATGCAAAGTGATGGGGGTAGCAGGGCAGAGAGAAGTTCAGGTTGCTTTTTCTAGACAGACATGCACACCATTAGTGGGAAGTGAGTGAGCCATGCAGGTCAGTGCCTCAAACAGTGCRTAAAAATGTTACCCAAAGGAGTTAGGGCACTTCATAGCATTTGTGTGACTACACTGCCATCTCGTGCAGTCTCCAGTGATTACAGTCACTGTTCAACACTGGGATTAGTGTTTTTTTTTTTTTTTCCCTTCCCCTTAAAAAAACCTGCCAAAGGACGGCAAGGGGAAGATGCTGCTACAAATGCTAACAATCGCGTTTAGTTACACAAATACGTATGAGGATGCTGGCACACGGGTACGTGATCAAAAGGACTATCAGCGGTGAAGGCAGGTAGTTCATGTCAGCCAAGTAACGCCAATGCGCGGCGTGCTTCTGTCCCAGACGCACGGCAGGACTGCCACGACTGAAATTCCTGTAATTTGCTCTCATATACTTGTAGYGCCTCAGTCCTTGGAAACGGCTGATCCGATGGGATTCGTGCCACCGGATGACCGAGGTTTGGAAGAGGGGCCTACGAGCCGCCTGGGCGGCCGTCCCTAAGGGCGGGAGTCTCCTGGCTGCCCCGCGCTCCACGACAGCGCGTGGATACTTACACACCGTCGTGGATACTTACACACGGCAGCGAGAGGCTTCGCCTGGAGCAGAGGACGAGCCACAGGCCGGGCGGGCCGTGCCCGCGGCCTCCTTCCCCAGGCCTTTCGGCCCGTCTCTACCGCTCGCCCCAGGAAAGCTTTAGAAACGGTTCATCTCCCGCYGCTTTCTGGGGCTCGGCCTGCCGCCTTGTGGAGGGCCCAGCCCCCACCGAAACCTCACACGCTCCAGCCGCGCCGGGAGGTTTCGTGCCGCGCCGGGGCTCCTCGGCGGGAACGCCCGGTAACGCCTGTGAGGGCGGCACCGCGCCGCAGCGCCGGCCGCCGCCGCGCGGTGGCGCCGCCG
>NW_028186357.1:4304311-4415634 GCF_003343005.1 Rhea americana | reverse complement strand
TGCGGCTCCGTTGCTGCGTTTGGTGCCTTCCCGGCTCCTGGGGGCGTGGAGAGGCGGGCTCGGCGCCCGCGGGGCCTGCGCTGTGCCGCCTCCGCAGCCCGAGGGGAGGGGATTTCCCGTGGGTCCCGCCGCGTAGGCGGGAGGTGGGGGAGAGCGGTGCCGAGCGCAGCCCTTGCCTCGTGTGGGAAGGGCGGCGGAGCGGCTCGAGGCGCGCCTGGCCGGGCGAGTACGTTGGAGCACAGCTGCGGCCGTGTTGCAACGCGCCTAGCGCTCCCGAGCGCAGCTTCTGTGCAGTTCTTGTAGTTTTCCTCTTTGCAGGAATAGAGACGTGTGCAGTAGAATATGAAAACAGTAAGTAGTCACCCTCAGCTCCTCAGTTTACCACAAATTTGCCTTTGGCACCATCTGCGCTGCCACTTTGAACACTGTCATATCCCCACCCGTTACAACAGAGTGCTCACAAGATTAACTCAGTGGAATATACTTTGTTTTCTCTTATGGTTTCCGATAACCGTGGTGACCTTGGAGTCTGCGTTTCAGTTTGTTTAAAGCTATAAGGCTTACTCCCTTCCATAGAAAGGAGGAAAAGGATAGTGCAGGCAGCTTGCCTTACCTGTACTGAGCTGGCTGCTTTCTCCCAAGCTTTTATCCACCAACACTAAACAAAATGCTTTTTATTTTATCTGATATTTGGTTTATAAGCAGTACTAAGCTTGTCTAGTCAATTGCTGATCTTAGCTCAAGTTCCTTATACATCCTTTCGCTTTAGAAGCCCCTTCAGAAGGGAGTCACTAGGTGATCTTAGAAAACGTGCAAAATAGTGAGGTATCACTTCTTAGGATTAATTGTTCTTACACAAACAATTGATTCAATAGACCTGGTTGTTAGCTATTGTGAAACTGAATTAACTCCATTTAAATTAATAACAAATTCAGTCTTTGGCACCTAAGAATCTTGCCAGTGTGTGTAAATACAGTTCAAATGAAAAGGCGTTGTGCTATTGTTGCCTTTAATATAAGCTCCACACCTGTGTGGTACCTTTGCAGGTTCTGAAAATGTATTTTTAAACCTCATCAACGATATGACCTGTAGACTGAGCTACAGTGGAGTTACTTTTATTTAAGACTTTTAAAGGTCTTTGTGATGAACCAGGTGTGCATGTGGCTAGTTACCAAAGCTTGGTGGGCGTGCATTTGTTTATTTAAAGATATGAGGATCTGGTTACGTATCTTGCATCAGACTAAAGCGAGGAACACTAAACATAAGGTAAAATACAACAATTTTTGTTTTACAGGAGGAACTCAAGATCTTACTTATTTTTAGAATGTGAATGTCCTGAAATTAAAGTGCTGCTACAGGTCATCCTTTTAGTCTTAGATCATTCAGGTCTGATTCCTGTAATAGAATTGCTGTGTGCTGCTTACTGTTTATTTTCTTAGGCTGAAAAAATTTGCTCTTATTGCATGTGCTTTGCTGTTGGTACCAGATCTGGAGTTTAGTGCTTGCTTGTGTATGCATTCAGTAGCTCTGCCTGTCTTTATTTCATACTAAGGCAGCTATCAGCTGTGACACTCTTTCAGATAATCCCTGCCTGACTCTTAAACACTTGGTTATTGTTTAAAACTTTATCTTTTGTCAATTATTTTAATATCAGACTGATTTTATCACTTTGGTTCCGTTAAGACCTTAACCTTGCTTGTATGTTTATTACTTTGCTTACTAGTGTGCAGTACAGAAAACCTTGTGGCACAGTTAATTAACAGTTAATTAAGTTACAGTGATTTTAAGTGGAAAAAATGATCTCTAAGTTAGATGTGATGTCATTGTCATCCATGTTAAATAAACTGTCTGCTCTTCAAGGCCTTCAACTTCAGGCAGGAAAGCATATCAGAAGTTGCTCGTGTAAAGGTCCAAATTTGTTTACCTAACAGGTTACAAATCAAGATCATTAGAAATGAGTTTTAGAAAGGGGCTTTTGTTGTTTACAAACTTCTAATGTTATTTTCATTAGGTTCTGATAGTCTTTTGTTGCTTCTTTTATCCTTTTCCCTTCCAAGGGCCACCATCTTTAAGAGAAATTGTCCGAGTCTCTCTCTAATTACTCAAGGGGTTTTTTTTCTTGTTGTAAGCAGCAAAATTTAGATTGGAAGTCAAACATTTGTTTGAATTTTTATAAACTCTTACATTGTTTCTAGTTATTTTTCCCTCAGAAATGTGGCAAAATGGAAGTTTGTTAACTTCTCACAGCACCTTTGAAGTCCTTTAAATAAAGGATTGATTTTTTTTAAGAAAAACAAGCTATGTTCTGTGCTGTATTAAAAAAAAAAATCCTCTGATTGAAGTGCATCAGAAAGAGCACTGTTAGGCTGTTTTTAATCTTTCTTAAATTTTTTTTTCAGTCATCTTGAAGAAAAAACACAGTGGGAGCATCCTAAATCTGGAAAGAGGAAACGTGTTGCAGGAGGTTTGTGTTAAGCTTTTGTAATGTAGTGAAATTATATTACAAGCAACAGTCCCAGTCTTTACAGGAACTAGAATTCACCTTGATCTCATTGCCCCTAGGCACATAGTTGAACCCAGCCTACAAAGTGTAGCTGATTTCAGTGGGGCTTTACCTATGTCTGTGTACAGTGATCAGTTTGCATATTTATAGCTTTCTTGTAGTGCTGCATAAAGCTGAAGTACCAGTTCCAGGATAAAGGGTTTATTTTAGTGTGGCTTGTAAAGCATAATTGCAGGGTGGAATTATTAGACTGGGTTATGATCTCTCAATGCCCATCAGATAGTATGTATAGTTGGATTATATTTCTTGTAACTGCCTGTCAAAGAGTGGCACAAAGGGAAGTTCCATTAATTGCCATCTTACTCGTTTTTCCTAACCCTCTTGAACCTCTGTGTCAGGACAGGAGAGAGCATGGGTTTGCAGGATTCTTCCAGTGGCATATGAGTTATTAAGGGTCTTACCTTAAATTAGATCTTCCTAGAAATTTTTCTGTGGTGTTCTTGGGGATATTTCTGAAAAGAAGAAAAATGATGCTGAGTAACTTAACGTTACTCTACCTAATCCGAGCTGGAGAGTGATTTTGGAGAAAAGTTGTTAATATGATTTTAAATAGCTTAACCAACCAGGATATTTGAGGAGAAAGCTTGACTGAATGTGAAGAAAAACATGTATGACAAAGGAATTTGTTACATCTTCAGGGTTTTGTGTAAAAGGACAAATGGTAAAACTTAAAAACTTTAATATTTTAAATAAGATGGTATTACATGGATATTGATAATACAGAAGGGAATAGATCATGAAAACAGAAGTGGATATTATAGAAGGATATACCAGGTACTAATACACAGTTGACTTTGATAGTTGTCTTTATCTTAGCCTGGTAAAGAATTAAAGCCATTAAGAAAGGACTGTTTTGTTGATGAGACATACTAGTTTTGGCATTGGTAATGTGAGTATAACTAACTGGAATGCTCTCAGTAGAGCTTGAGTCATCTATAATAAAATACTTTTCAGATAGACTTTAAAATACTGGGAATACTATCTGTTACATGTTTTCTTGGGATGTTTTACAAAAAGACTTATTTTCTAAAAATTTGTTATTTTTGTTCTCTTACCTATCCTTACAACCTCGATTTAATGTATCCCAACCTCATTTCAGTGTTCTGCTCTTCCAGCTGATATGTGGTATATTTCCATGTTGTTTAGTTCAGTATTTTATCTGTTTATTTTGTTAGGGTAGATACTGAACTGCATGGAGTATAGGGATTTGTATATGTGACATTCTAGGAATCAGGATCTCATTTTGTTGCTTTGTGCTATAACATTAATCCTCAAAAGAATTTTTAGAGTATCTTCATAATTAATAGACTGGTCCTTACAGTTGTTTCAGATGTCTTGCATACGGTACTTTTAGTAGAGATAATTGCATGGTGATTAGGGAAACAGTCCTTCTTTGAAATTCTAATATTCAAATGCAGCAGGTAGGTACATTACATATAGAAATAGTGTAGACTTTTACCAACTTTGTCTGAAAAGTCACTTAAACCTCAAATCTGACTGTGCTTTAGTGCCTGCAAAAAAGACGTTTTGTCTGTGTTTTCTAGGTCTGCCGTATGGATGGGAGCAGGAGACTGATGAAAGTGGACAAGTCTATTTTGTGGAGTAAGTATGTAAAAATGTAGGGTATGGGCAAGTAGATGGGCCAACTATATTTCATGTTTGGTAGCCTTTTTGAGTTATGATACAGTGATATCAGCTAGTATTAYAAAAACTCATAAGCAAAACATTAGAATTTAGATAAAAATTTTACAGATTTAGTAATGTCTCAACACCCACTTGTACTTTACTGAATTCTTCACATGCACAGAAGTATTAGTTGGGTGACAGATGAGTGACTTGTATATGAACGTYTTGAAAATGTTGTCTGTTCTCAGGCAGTGTTTATGTAGGTTCGTTTTCTTTGTATAACTTCGCATATAACTACTGTATATACAACTTTAAGTTATCTAGAACTTTATGGTTGATCGTAAATGTTGCAACAGATCTTAAAAGATACAGGATGAAAACAAAATTGCTGCAGCATTGATTGATATGCAATCTGAAGCATAGAAAGAAAGGAGAAGACAGAAATTAAACTAGAGGAGATTTTTAGAAAGCTAAGGGAGGAGGGAGTTCAGAGAAGCAGAAACATCTTTCTGCAAACATTTCTTTTCTGTATGGAGACACTGCCTTTCTGTATTTTTTTTAATTAAAAGGTCAAAATGGGATGATTATCTTAAACTGAATTGTAAAAATGAAGAATATCCACAGTCCAGAATTTGAGTGTGGCCTCTGTCCTATAAGTAAGGATTGAAAAGTGAAAGTTGCTGCAAAGTGTGTATCTTCAGAAATTTTCTGAAAAAAGTTGTGAAGTACTTGAAAACAAATCTTAATGAATACTATCACAGTTGGAAAAATGGTTAATAAATAAGTAATCTAGATAATTTTAGCAAAACTGAGGAGAAGAAAATTGGAGGGAATGTAAATAGTCCCCTGGAATTGTATGCAATGGTGGTGGAGATAGAACATTTAAAATCTAAATGGAGAGTACAGAGGGTCAAAACAATTGAATTTGTGTTCTTTTACAGCCACATAAACAAAAGGACTACTTACCTTGACCCAAGATTGGCATTTACAGTTGAAGATAATCCAGTAAAACCTACTACTAGACAAAAATACGATGGAAACAGTACTGCAATGGAAATACTTCAGGGTTGTGACTTGAGTGGAAAAGTGGTTATAATCACTGGAGCAAATTCAGGAATAGGTAGGTTAACATTACACACAAGGTGAAGTACGACTATTTTTATCTTACAGACAGCTCTGACATGATGAGTTGTTTCTCAATCTGTACTTGTGGAATTCAAACTTACTCTATACGGATGTTCTTGTAGAACCTTGAGCTAGAAAATTTCGCTCAAGTTTGTGTACAGCTATCCTAAAGATGTGGAGAAAGTGGAGTCCAGAGGAGAGCCATGGAAACGATATCAAGTTTTGAAACAAATTTTATCTAGAAAATTCCTATAGAGGCATTTTATGTTATGTAAATATGTGAAAACCTGCTGTGAAGGCAAACAGTGTCTTTTTATGATCTTGGAGTTAGGACAGGGAGGAAGGCTTGTATTGCTACAAGAGGGTTCAGATAAAGTGTTCAGGAAAAGTTTCTAATGGCAACTGGTGAATGTGGGAAAAGATCTCACAAGCAGGCTGTAGAATCCTTATCTCTGAAAGTATTTGCAAATCAAATTGATGATGAACTTGTGCCTGAATGGCATGAGTGATACTGCTCTGAGGCAAAAAAATAGTGTTTATATCCTTCTGAAATCCCTTTTAATTGTATTTTCTATGATAGTTTCAAGCTGGTTCATGAAAATCCATTTAGACACTTACCTAGTCAAGGTAGCTGATACATAATGTTATTTCTGTAACTGGTGAGTAGTTGAGTGATTCTTATTAGCTGCTTTGGTTTCATTTTTATAATGAAGCTTTGGTGCTTAGGGGCTTTGCTAGTCTTTTCAGAAGACAGAGTTTCTTGTCCAATTTAATTTACTAAACTGTTTGAATTTTCTGTCTGCAAACTGCACAGGATAGCTGTTTTCTATTCCTGTGGCCTAAATCCAGGAAGGAGCCACAAATATTAAAATACAGGTGTGATTTGGTGTCAGATTTGAACTTTTCTGGCAAATCATGAGATCTACCTAAATGATAAATAATTCTCAATCTTAGTTTTGTTTATTGTTTGTAGCTTTACTTTGTGGGGGAACTTCAGTAATACTGAAATAGTCCTTTTATGATCATAATTTGATGTCTTTTAAGAGTAGGATCTGACTTGAATGTGTCTGTAAGGACGTTGGAAGAGCCTGAAGATTAGCTGTGCAGTGGGTTAATAGGAGGACGTTTCAGTGAATTATCTTGGTCTTTACCCCTTAATTATTTGAAGGAAGTGTCAGACTCCTCCTTGCAGGAGTCTGATAAAAAATTTAGAGCTTTATTGTAGCTTACAGCTTTATGCCTTATCAGCACACATCCTCCAACCATTGCTTGATGTGCAATGGAACTGTAGATTGGTATTGCAGTTAGTGTATCAAGTGTACTTACCTGTCTCAATGAGGAATTAGTTTTTGTTTTCCAGGAAGCTTTACATTCCAGATTTTTAGTACAGCATGTCTTTAAATTGCATCCAGCAGTAGTATTTGATCTTTATGCAACTGTTTAGTCTCAGAATATTTAAGAATTCCTGGGCTCAAATATGATTTGCCTTCAGCAAGAGCTATCTTGAGCTACCAGTCTTGCTGAATGAAAGTTTCGTATGTGGTGAAAGATTATCCGAAGATGTATGATGCTATTGTCAAAATTTCTTTTTTTTCTATTTCTGCCTTTAGTTGATGATCTGTGTTAATCAGAAGGAAGTAAACATGTCTTTGCACCAAGTCTTTGTTGCCCGTGACTGTTGACTGTAAGAAAAAACTATTACATGTCAAGAGCATCTGAAATGACAGAGGACTGCCATTTATTGGTACCTGTTTGAGCAAACTGATCAGCTGTCTGGGTAGTGTATTTGCTACAGTGTTGGCCTGGTCTTTTCTTCTATATAATGTTAAAAAACACACGTTGGTGTGTGTGTAAGTTTTTGTGTGGTTCAACTGTATGCAAAATTTTTTGGCCTCTTAATAGATGAGGGCAGCATATCACCTCTGGTCAGAACTGTACCGATGACAGCTGGAGCATTAGTGAGGTAAGCTTTGGGCCTGCGCAGCAGCACAAAGTTAGGACATAAGGAGTCCCAAACTATCAAGTTGATGTAAGAAGGACATGTGGGTTAGGATAGTGTTATGACCTGTGTAACTCATCTCTAGCACAGGACATTTTGCGTTTCTTAGACCTATTATCCTGGGCTCTGTGCCTGATATTATTTACCAACTGCTATGCAGCAAGGACTAAGGAGAAAAGCAGTTCTAGGATTTAGGCTACTTATGTATTCTAGCTTCTTTTTTTCCTATATCTAAATCACCTCTCAGACCTCAAAGGAAGGAGACAATTTGAGAAAGACTTGTGTTAGGTGTGACTTCTGGTAGATCTATGTGAAGGAAAAACAAGGTACAGATACCTTSGTGTTGTGTGAAGAGAGCACTCTCCTTTTGGGCTTGATTAATAGTGTTCTTAATTTTAACATACTTGGCAGAATTTGAATTTTTTTTGAAACTGGGTTGTCAGAGTCATTAAAATGTGAGTTTTAGCTTTACTCTAAACTGTGCTTTGTAACTCTTGGTAAAATGCTGTGAATGTGTCTGTGTCATATAATGGATCATAGTGTAGCGATCCCTATGAGTTTTAGCATGTCTACACAATGCTTTGGCTCTCCAAGCAGAGCACTTCCAGTTTTGGAGCTTATTCCCAGTTAGCTTGGAAATTCCATGTTGTGCTTCCTTTTATATTGTGGATCTTAATTTTGAACTCTTTGTGTATATTGGAGAGACTGTTTTCCTCCCTGAATATTTTGAGGAGTAAGTAATTATTTATTTTCAGAATACTAACATGCTCTWAGTGGGAAGGGTGAATATTTTCAAGTAAATATTGATCAGGAGAAAATGTTTTTCATTAAGCAAAAAGTGATTAAAACAAAATAGCGAGGTTGTTGAACATTTGCACCTAATGTTGAAAAAAATCACTCAGTAAGCTGTTTCATTCTTATCCAAACTCATTTCAAATGTGTATTTGAAACTGATTTTATAGTCTCTGAAAAGAGGTCATTTACATGTTGCTGAGAAATTCTTAGTTTCAAGATGGGTGGAAAAATATCAAGGTAAAAGTGGTTAGATAGCAGTCTATCAAAATGCAGAAAAGCACATTTTGAATTATCACATTGCTGGATGCCCAAAACGGGTTTGGAAAATGAGGATCCCTTCAAAGACAGATGAACACAGAAATAATTTTATTTTTTATATTAATCCAAATGCACTGCTTTGAAAAATTTGAAATAGATCAACAGATCATGGAATGATATTTCAACTGACTTAATTTGTGAACCTAATAAAAGAAATCCAATGTACCTTCTAATAAAGGAATCCAATGTAGCTGTTCAGAAACTTTTTTTTTCTCTTAGGAGTTAAAAAATCTCCCTATCTTCTGAAAGTAGAGAGGGTTACTTGGTTATTGAGGAAAAACATTGGATGATTTCACCAGAAGTAGAGTAAAAGCATCACCTATACTGGCTTCTCAAATGTTACTTTATTGTCATTATCTTCTCTATCATTTCCCTAAAAATAGAATGATGCTCTGTACTCTGTGGTGTTTCTGGATAGATCAGAAGATCTGTTCAGTTCGTAGTTCTATTCCTTTCTGCTAATAAAAAGTTATGAAGAATTCAGGCAGTCTATTTCAGAGAACTGAATGCGGAAACAAAGTGATATTTTCTATAATTCTTTCTGATATTTTCCTTCCAGGTAGGTCCTTTTTAATGTTTGGCTTCTGATGAACAGCTAGCCATGTTTCTCTCTTTGCTTCCATTTATTCCTATTTCCTAAGCAATAGAAATATGGACAGTATGAATGTGCTAGATCACATATCCACTTTCTTAGTCCTTAAAATTGCTGTAAAAAGTGCTTATATACTTAATTTTTTAGTACTTTTTTGAGTGCCTCATTAGTTTTCATTAGCAACTTGGAAAAGGTTAATGAATTACTCAGCTCTTAACATATAAAGTGATATGCTTAAAGTGAAAAGTTTTCTGAACATCAGTTAGGCTACAAAGTTTCTCTAGTCTGTACTGTGTTTTCTATGAACAATCATACTTAGTAGTTTTTCCACTAGAGGGCCATGTTGCTCTTTGAGAATCTTAAACAAAAGAGACTTGGTGGATTTTTTTCTTTTTTTTGATAATAGCTTCTGGAATTTTGTTGTTTATGTTTTCTTAATAATTGGTGCGAGGAGTCAAAATTTTAAGCAGCATGTTATGTGTTTCTCTAGGTTCTGTTTTGTAAAAAGATAATGTATTTTCAACTGCATTTGTAAGCAATCTTCTCAAATCTGACATTTTTTGAGTATTATTTCCTTTTAACATCAGGGAGACAGTAGTATAGCTAATGTGATTTTGTGTGAATTATACAAAWGTTGCTGTCTGTTGGTTCACATAGCTACATGACCTTGAAAAACTATATGTCCACGAGCTTTATTTTCTGTGCTGAGTGCAGTTCAGCCTAACCTATTGTGACTGCTAGAGTACGCATGAGTAGTAAAATGTAACTAGTATTGCAGTATAGTATGAAGGGACRAAATATGTATATTCTGTGCAGTCAGGCAGATTCTACAAAATTTTTTTTTAACGCATTTCCAAGATTCTGTTACAGTGCCGTATTAATCATAATCAACCTATAGCTSAAACTGCAAGTCTAATTTTTTCTGTATCAAAGGCAGAAGAAATCTGTTAATTGGTTTTTAAGGGATACTTGGATCAAACAGATTATCTCAAGAAAATGAAAAACATTTGGCTTTGAGCAGCTTAATTTGTTCAAATACTGAAGAAAAAATCCAGAAACTTTACCCATAATGTGAGTTGCTATACTACTATTTTTGATTATGCTTTGCAAGAGATATCACAACTTTATAATTGTGGTGATATTTTTAGCTTATTTTTTAAATTATCTGTTAATGTTTGGTTTGGTTAAATGGACTTCTATTTTATCTGGTATTTTTACTGCTGTGTAATGTAGACGTCTCAACAAGGAGAGAAGTTGTATAGTAGGTACTATTAATTGGTACTTAAAAGACGAGTCAATGATTCAATCTCTAACTCCATATATACTTCTGGTGTAAGAAATTGTCTTTTGTTTCCTGTACAGAGCTTCAGTATTAGTAAGTGCTGTCATACTGATGCCAAAGGTTGGGAAAATGGCTAATAAATTTCAGGAGAGGATGCCATTGTATGTTATKTGAATATGTGAATAGGACTTCATCCTAGTCATACAAGTTCCTGAGATTATTTGTGGGCAACAGAGCATTTTTACTGAAGCTGGCTTTATCAGTCTCCACACAAAGAAGATAACATTTGCTGAATCCTAATTAGACCAATGAATGGTCTCATTTGAGTCAAACACAGATCAGATAGGAGGAATAAAACAGACCCTTGCAGATACCATTGAGAACTCTCATTTTAATAGTATTAGTTTGACAGTCTTAAATATGTTCATTGTCTTTCTCTCTACTGCATGGAGTTTAGGGGACCAAGTCCACAGATGTCTGTTTGAATCTGTCAACAAGGAATTGTTCAGCTCTATTTTGGAACTTGATCACCAATTCCCCTTTAAAATACGTGTATATTTTTCTTTGAAAGCACAAGGCTGGCTTTCTAATTTCTCTGCTCTGTTTCCAGATGAAATAGTATTTAAAGATTATACAACTGGCAGAACTTCTACAAATGAACTGCTCAGATACTACTTGTTGTTTCAAATTTACTTTATGGTTTCCTGTATGGTTATGGAATTTTTCTTATACTTTAGTATCTGAATTTTACCAGTCTTTTAAAAATGCAGTCTGTTTTTATTAGATAGTTTGTGTTAGGAAAACTAATCTTTAAAGAAAATACATCACTGGTCTGTATTGCTATTTTTGAGTTGTATTCACATGCTAACTTTGTACAAAGATCTCTMACTGTAAAGCTCTTTTTTTTTGTATGTTATGCAGTGCAAGGTTGTTATATGGTGTGTAAATGGCAAGGAGGTTTGCTTTCTAGAAGTTGCCTATTTTCATCTGTTTCTCTCACTAGAGCAGACAAAAGGGATGGGACAAGTAGGATCAAACTTGTGGCAATACTTCTTGAATACTCTTGCGCTGATAACATTTTCCCAATTCAGTGCAAAGAGCTCATCCTTTGAAGCAAAGTTAGCTTTTGTAAATGCCTGAATTCCATTTGGTTGATAAATTGAAACCTCTGCCCATTTCTGTGAATGATTTCTGTAGGTATTTCTGTTGTAACTGGATGCTTAGAAAGAAGGGAAGCAGTAGGATTTTAGTAAGGAGATGCATCTTGTCTTCATTGGGAAACTCCTTGCTTAAGCAGTGTGATTGTAAGAGAACTCTTATAACTTTGCATGGTTGTGTTTTCACACTGGAAGTATTTCATATGTGGGGGAGCGAAGAGGATATTGTTTATGGAAGTTTGGGTTCTAAGGTTTTTGTGAGGCAGACAAAGACTAGCAGATAAAAACCTTAGATTATTTGTTTTCTTGACCAAGACCTAGCTGTTCCAGAGATTCTTTTCACTAGATAGTTTTGTATATATTGGACTTTAAAAAGCATGAGCTGTTCCTTAATGAACATACTTTATATTTTTTGTGAACTCTAGGCTCCATCTATTCAGTATTTCACTACTATAAGAAGCACAGTATATTAACTGAAAAAAAGGACTGCTGGCATGTGTACAGCTAGCATGTGAATGCTTTGTCCTAATGGGATAAAATGGCCTCTCATGAGAAAAATAAGTTACCTCTACAGAATTATGCTTTTATTGAGTAACTTTTACAGTAGAGTCTTCTGCCAGCATAGCTATGTTTTTTTTTTTTGTTGTGTAGCAGGCAAGAATGTTGTTGTACCCAAATTTTTGGGGAATGTGAGTACAGTTTTTCTCCAGAAGAGGCTGGATCTTGCAAAGCAATCTGTCTTTGGCCAGAGTATGTTGTGTGGCTACAAAAGCACTGTTTAGGGAGGACTTTGATGGGAAAGTGCCCGTGTTGATGAATCTTTACCTCATCCTTTTGCTGGATGTTAGTAGCTGTTGGTCATGAATTTGTACTGCTGTATTTTGAAAAATTGAACAACTGCAAAATGCTGTAATTTTTCAAACTTTGAATAATCTTAACAGGGAAGAGGGCCCTCTTTAATTTACATTGCTGCCACTACAATAGAATGTAGTGATACAGAGTGTTTCATGAGTGCCATCACTGTTTACTCTGGCTTAATAATATTAAATATGAGTATTGCTCTATTTTGCATAAGGCACCTACTGTCTACTTGTTTGCATGTTGTAAATATTAAAAAATCCTCTTGGACTTACRTAATTTATTTTTCTTATTGAGTAAGCTGGAAATGGTGTCAGATCTTCATATTGCTTTTTCATGTCCATTTTGATGAATCTATTTATTACTTCTGTAATGAGGAGTACACGTGGTTGGTTAGCCAAGTTATTGAACTTCATCAACCTTGGCTGAAATTCACAATGCAYGTGAAACGTATTGTAGCATGTAAGAAATTACATCTGGACTAAAAGATTCAATAGTGATTACTCCTTGTAATGGAATCTTTTCAAAAAGGTTGGGATTTAGCTATGCCCACACTATACTTTCTGGTATTTATTTTGCACTGGAATAATGTATCTGTAGAACAGGAGCCTTCATGTGTGATGCACATATTCTTAACTATTAAGACTTCTCCATGAGGCTTGAAATAACTCCATCACTTTTCTAAATGTCTCCCAAAATATTTAATTTCTGGAAGATTTTTCTCATTATAAACAAAGTTATAATATTATACACTTCATAGGCGAGAGATTAAAAGAACTGCATGATTCAGTCTTTCTCTGACAACACAAAACTACATGATCTTGTGTCATGTTTTGAAAGCAGACTGCACTGCAAGTATTGTTTGAATAATCTTAGCTGTATGTTTGTATTTCTTTTAAAATGCTTGTAGATGATGGGGACCAAAGAGGTTAATAAGTGAATACTGTTTTCTAATGACCATATCTTGTGAGACATCTAGTGCCTTTTTTCTAGATACTGTCAACTAGTTACAGCATTTGTGTGTGCACTAATGGACATGTAGTTTTTGGTTTATCACCTGGAACATTCTTAATAACTCTGCCGAGCTGTAAGGTCAGAAGGAAGGGTTTCAGCATCTTGTGTCCCTTTTGAGCTCTGCAGAATTGATTGTGACAAGGATTTATAAGCTTTAGAAACTCAAATCTGAAACAGTAAATCCGCACTGAAAAGGAAGTGAAAGGAAGCAGATGAGAACTTGGGCTGGTAAAGGCTGAAATCCTGAGCTCACTGAAGTCAGTAGCAAAGCTTATATTAAAATAAGTGAGACCAGAATTTTGCCYGTATTTTACAGAATATGACGACTATTGTACTGTGAGGAAGATCCTGATGTTATATCCATCCTAAAGTCTAAGATAGGGAAACATTTCTAAAAGGCAGTGTGTGACTTCGAGACATCTGCTGCATTYATTTTCATATCTCTTAATTCCTAGAGTTTACTCCCTAACCTAGCTAGGAAGATAGCTAAAAAAACCAAATAGTTTCATCTTCTGCAATTTATTTTACAAATTAATGGTATTTGCAGTTCATGATTCTGTTACTGATTATGCCCTCAGTCTTACTCTTTCAAGAACTCCTTTGCATACTTCTATTTTTCTTCAGGAGGTGAAAGATAATTTTTCCTTCCTTTTTCCACTTCTTCTATAGGTTTTTCTTTTTAAAAGTGAGATCTTTGTAGCCCTCTGTTCAGCTGCATAGCCTCAGTCTTAGTTTTTGTGTTCATATAGCTTTTGGCTGGCTTTGATTTCTTCCTGGAGTTCTACTCTGTGGCTTTTAAAGCTTTCTTTGTTCCTTCAGATAACTCCCTCTGAACTGGTTTTATATGGAACACACTCAAATCTCAATATTTTACATTTTGACTGTTCTTTAAGTTTCTATTCTTTGTTAATGTCCCCTTTATACTAATTAAAAAGTAAAGTTAAATTATCTGGCTGTTATTCTTCTTTCTGCATCATAGTATCTGTATGAGCAAGGGTTGCCACAGATCAGTTTTGGATATGTTTATTTAAAATCTTCCACGTGTACTTTGATCTGAGGTTCAGAGAAATGAATGTTACTTAGAAATTTTTCTTCCTATAGGTCCTTTTCCTCACCCCTGTATGTTATCTTTGTAGAAAATATGGTGTTTGCTTCCTCATTTTTTTTWAATTCTTTATCCAAATAGCTTTACAGCATATTCTTTAATTGAGATTCCCTTATTTTTGATATCTAAATTCAAGCTCATAAAACTTAGGCATTTTCGTCTTATGATTAGTCAAAAAGCTGTCTTTGTGTAAGAAATCCCTGAGTGTTTAAAAGTTTGCTAAGTAGATTTCTAATCTAAGACAACCAAATTACTGAAAACATTAGTATATYGTTTGTTCAGAGATCCAGGAGCCATTAAAGGTTCTATTTCTATTCTTTTGCCATTGGCTATCATGAACAATATTTCTTGCTTCTGCACATTTGTGTTTTCCAGACATTAGCTGTACTACTTAGGATTTTAGGGAATGTACAATTGCCCTTGTTTTACAGATGGGGCAGCTTATRGCTACAGATTTTGACCTAAGTTTATGGATTATATCCATATCATATTCCAGTTTAAAATGGGAGTTCAGTTCCTTTACTGGATAAAAAGAATACTCAACTGAGAAGCAGTAAAATCCTTTAGCAGAAGGAATAATTGAGGTAGAGTAGAAATCAAGGCAACTAGAAATGAATAAAGAAGGCTTTTTCAAGAAAGACTTTTACTTGCTTGGGTCTGTATCCAGCCATAAGCAGTTGCTGAGAGGTGTGAATACTTGTAGGATTTTAACTCTGAATCTAAATTTGAACTATTTTATGCTTTACAGAAATATGGAGTGAAGGCTATATGAAAGTGTGTGAGACCCATTTGGCAGCATGTTTTTGGCATCCTGAATGAATGGAAGTTGTGATATAAGTTTGGGAGAAAATCTGTTTTATTGTATCTCTTTCTGAATCTAATTTGTAGTCAAAGAAATAGAGACCTGAGCTTCCAGATTTTGTTCTTTATATGTGAAATTTTGAACATTTGTCTCTAGGAAAACAAAATGATGTTTTTGTATCTAGAATGGAAGGCAGATGGATGCTTCATAATGGTATGTGGTGTAGTTTGAATAATGTCACTTGTTAGGCTTTACACACTTAATTTGAAATTTAGTCACTTCCCTGGRGAACTTGTGGACTAGGCAGACTGAATATGAGAGCAGGAATTGGACAGCCYGAATTCTATGTGATCTTGAGAGAACTGTTCAACACTTGGTCTTGTTTTCCTGGCTATCAGTAGGTGTAATGCTTTTGCCTACTTTATAGTAGTGTTGCAAAGTGTGACTCAAAGTTTGAGTGCAATATGGTTGTCACAAGAAACAATAGTTTTTAGAAGATGTCTAGTATGTGTCTTTCCCTTGCAGTTTTTCCTGTTCTGCAGATGTAATTTTTCTTGTAAGCCTATCTATTTTTGGCTTGAATGCCCCATCTGCCTTGCTAATTCTTTTTTGGAAGATGAAAAAAATGACATCAAGCACAGCTGTAACTGGCCATTCTCTYTGGAAGATTATTGCTGTTCAGCGCTCTGTTAGGTTCCCTGTGTTCCAGCTATTAGCAGGTAGGCCTTAGGTGCGGTCATATAAACAAATGTTATGCACTAGTTTTAGAGTTAGAAGATGGATGTTTTAATGGCCTAATTGAAACTGAGACAATTTACCTGTGGCCTTGCATAATAATTTAATGACTTCTAATTCTTACTTGTTTTCCATTCTCCTTGCTTTTGTGTATAGACACGTTTTGTTAATACTCTTCTTATTCTTCGTCTTTTGTTTCAGAACAACTCCATCTCCTGCCTTACTTTGTATGTCGGAACCGCATGGTGGATCATTTGAGTTACATAACAGCTTCCCATCTCCCTTCTTTCCTTCGTAGTTAAAAGCACGCCTAAAAGGTTTGCCAGTTTTGAACTGGGGAGGTTGGTACCCATTCTGTTTAAATGGATTCCATCTAATCCAGAAAAACTGGACTATAAGAAGGTAACCCAGTATTGTATAAATTCCCAAATCTCCACATCTGTTATCTTGCCCGTTGCTACCTCYTGTCTATTGTCTCTGTTCGCTTGCACCAGAAGGAATTCTGCAACGGTGAACTGCATCCTTCCTGTATTAAATTATTTTCCCAGGATCCTGTAATTAGAGACTCTTGTATTTTAGTATTTTTTTTTAATTGCTTAACTAAACAAGTTATTTAACCTCACATTACTGAAACAGAGGTGGGCAGTGGCTACCAGAAATCAAGAACTGTTGTAATGTTCAATCTGTTCATCTATTCCTTTTTTTCCACAACATGGATTGTGAGCTCTTTAGAACAGGATCTGGCTGTGTATGTTTGATTCTCTTAGTGGCAGCTTTTTTTGCAAAGTAAATTGTGTGCTGTCCAGGACAGGATCCTGTTTTATCATTTATCTGAAAAATGCCCAATACACATTTTAGGCTGTTTCATTGTTTATGTAACTGTGATATAAATAAATAATTCTTTCTTTTAAAGAACAATAGCTTGGTTCAATTTATGCTGTAGGTTTTTTTTTTCAGTTTCTTTACATAAAAGTGAGTATTTCTCATGAAATAACTTGCAGATTGGATGAAATTCCTYTAACTTTATTGATTTTACTTCTTTTATTAACTTTGCACTGTTAAACTTGTCAAAAGGAGACTTAAAATGTGCAACTTTTTTTTGGTATGTTTAATTAGGATTTGACTCACCAGTATAGTACTGCTGGTCTATGGAAGAACAGAAGTACTCAAACTAGGCAACTTCTGGGTTTTTTCTGTTGCTTTGGTGAGGAAAATTGTGTTGCTGCAAGCCACCGCAGATGCGAAAAACGTCTTTAAAAGAGGAGAGTGCTAATCTCKTTTCTCTAACTCGGAACACTTTCTAAAATCTGATCTAAAAAAATAAGAAAAACAAACCCCAAACCACCCTGAGACACTATCTTGTTAAAGAWAAATTTAAACTTGAAAATTCTCTGGGCTTTTATGTGGTCTGAGAATGCTTGTGTAGGAAGGAAGGCATTTTTAAAAACAACAACAACAAGAAGTCCAAAGACTGTTGTTGAGAACAGGTTGAAAAAAATATATGCCCCTCAAAAATACTTTTGAAGCCTTTTTTGAAGCTACCTACTGGATATCTGATCAGATATTTTTATAAACCTAGTCATGAATGCAGTTACTCTGGCACTTGTCTGGAACAAAAGCTTCTCAGGATATGTGGATTCTACACTGGAAACTACAGTCTCTTTATGGTTGGCCTTTGATACTTGCTACTAAAGTTAGGAAATCCTTAATGATTTTTTTACGAATGGCTGCTTTGAGTTTTGTTGTCACTACTTCCCTTCAGCTTTGCTATAGAACATCTGTGGAGCTGTAATAGCATGTACGAAAAAGTTGGATTTTGTTTAATTAATAACGTATTCAAGTAATGGTGTTTACAATTATTGCTTTTAAATATACAAAAAAGCCAAAAAGGCCTAGTCACTTATCCCTTAGCAACTAGACGTTTAGGAATAGTTAGCTAATGGGAAATTGCCTGTCCTAAGTGATGTATCAAGTTTGGCTATTGAGAATCTAGGTTTYGTTGAGATGTTAGTTTGATGTTGATTTGCATTGTGAGATTTGGATCCCAACTAAGGTTGGGAAGAGTTTATTTTGAAATATAAATAAAAGTATATTAACGTAGCTCTAGTCTAACAGAATATTTTCTTTGTCCTTTATGAATATAAGCATATGTCACTCTGAATAAATAGAGTAATTTTAGCTTCCCCCTACCTCCACAAATAAGTAATACAAGTGTCACTAAAATGAGTTTCACTTGTTTTGAAACAGTTGCTAGCTCAGGTTTCTTTTTAAATGTATGTAATTTTTTCATGATCGTTTGACATATCTTGGTAATTGTACATGTRGATGCACTTTCAAATAGAAAGATTATTTATGTCTAGACAATGATGTAGTGTGCTGAGTTGCTGTATATTCAGTTGCCTATCTTCTGCCATGCTGTGATGTCTGTTACAGAGGAAAAAATTGTATAAAGACAGAAAAAGAGGCAAGCTGTAATAAATTCTCATTATATATTAAGTTATAAAGCCAAATGTTAAATTCTAATATCTTTCTTTTAAATGCAACAAATGAGTTGTGTTAGGAAAAACCTGGCTGATTTGCTTGCAAGAAGCCGCACTGTCATATTTAAAGACAATCAAAAGAAAACATGAACTTCTTCAGTGCTTGAAGAAGCACGGGGAATAAAAAGTTCAAACAGACTATTCTTGCAGATGTGATGTTCAGATATGACAGCTTGTATAAATGCCTGCAGATGATTTTAGTAGTAGTAAAGTGCTACGCTGGTAGCTTCTGTGGGACTAATAAAATACGCTTTAAGTGTTCAAGAAAAAAATTCTGGGGGATTGGTTCTGGGGGACATACTTATGTCATTCAATGGATGAAGAATGGCAAAATGCAACATGAGGTGGGTGAGGTGGAGACTTTTTGAAACAATGATTGTGGCCCACAATTTTGTTCTTTGTCCTTGTATGATATGCTTRGTGCTTCTGGGGTCTGAAAAGTGTGAGTTTATATGTATCAATGATGTGTGGATTGTAGTTCAAGAATTTATATGGAAAATATTTTTTGGGTTATATCAGCATCATCACAGGAAAGACTCATTCTTAGACATCCATGGAAAGTAGATTTTTTTTCTGATTATGCAGGMAATATGAGGACTTCTAAACCAAAGAAGCAGGACTCTTTTCTCTTTGGGGTACTCATTTTATTTATAAGTTCTCACTCAAAACAACCATTTTCATTTGCTTATGACTACAATCACTGCAAATGACAGATCTGTTGAAAGTTGTGTCCTTGAATCACCAGCACAAGCAAAGGAAATCTTAGTTACAGAAGATTATCTTCCACTAACACATTATTGTTACAATGTTCAACCTGAAAATAAGCTTATATGACTCAAAATTCTTTATCCCTGTTTTTGAAGAACAGTTGAATGAGAAAGTTCGATTCATTGTCAATGGTGTTTAGTTCTTTCATGTTGAAATAAATCTGGAGATGCATATGAGTCTTTACCATTTCTGTGTAGTGCTCTTGAAGAGGTCCCAAAAGTCGAAAACTGTCTAGTCTGTTTGCTTAGATATCAGTAGTGGGGGTGAGTCTGTTTTGGATTATAAAGATGATTTGTTGCAAGTTCTTGAGCAAGTATTTAACCTTTCACAGTTCACTCTCATCTGCAGTGAAATTGGATGTAACTTACCTTTCATTTATATTGCATGTTACATTTTTTGAAAGTGTTAAGGTAGGATATATTGTGATATATTCTCTTAAAGCAGAACTCTACATCCCCAAAATAAAACTGTCTGCTTTTGATACAGGAAAAGTTCTGTTCTGTAAAGTTTTGCTTTCAAAACAAAGGGTAGTAGAAGGAAGTAAAGTTTTCTACTTAGAAAAATATTTTTGTGGAATTTTGGTTACTTCTACATTTAAAAAAAAAAAGATTTGAGTGGATGACTACATATTGCAGATGAATTGTTTGATAGTTAATAACTGTTGTGCCTTATCAAAATGTTAAGGGTTTAAACAGAAAAGGGTTTTAAAAGTTTTTGCATACCTGCTGGACCTTATTTGATRGCTTGAAACTGTCAAGGTTTTGTTGGTTCTGTGCATACCATAAGGAAATTTCTGAGGTAAGATGTTGGATTTGTGTTGTAGAAGCACACTGGCCAAACAGAACAAGGACACTTTCCTTCCTTTCCTATTTCTTAAAACTGAAGTAAAATTAAGTGCTACACATCGATCTGAGTTTGAGAGGAAGTGTCAGAGGYGTGAGTGGTCTTCTGAAGAGAACTTGGAGCAAGGAGACCAAAAAACCCAAGGAAATAGCATCCTTGTTGCATTATCCTCTATATCACTTCTGTGTAGAGGAAGTAGTTCTCTCTTGGACATTTTGTACACTTGCAAAATGAGGATGTTTTTCTGCTGTTCTAGAGTTCGCAAGTAATCTGTCAGTATATGAAAGGCCAGAAAAACACAATGCAAAAGACTAATGCTTTTCAATTCCAGTTCCATAGACTGCTTTTGTTAACTTACTTGGTCTTGTTGTATTTGCTGTTTTGAAAGGAAAGAAGTTTTTCTTCTGGATTCCCTTTAGTTTAGGTTTACACTGCCTGTGATGTAGAGCTCAAGGAAGGCTGAACTCATGATGTCTTTATATCATTACTGAAACATATATGAAGAAACTTTAGAAAGTCAGGGCCTATAGAGCTCTCCTGTCAATTCAGCGAAAGGAAGAAATGGCTTTGAAGAAAATAGAAGCTTTTAAATTGAGGCCTAAGCTGTTGGAAAGAGAGATGGTATCACTGTTATATATAAGACACTGAAAAAACTTTGGAACCATCTGAAATTTTTTGGGGATTTCTTCTTGTGTGTTCAAACTTCCTTACTTGCATTTGGAATAAAKAGAAGTTTTAAAGTATGCAAATGCCTGGTGCACGTTCTTTACTACAGGCTTGTGGGAGGTTTTGTAAATGGATGCTGTGCTGTCTACTTCAAACAAGAAATTGAGTTACTTTTCCACTTGGTGAATTCCATCTAACTGTTTTATAGAGGCATGTAGTATGGCGACTTTTTCAAAGTGTTTATTATTTGAGCATGTTGTTCTTCTATCACATTTTGGGGGATATCTGTCTTATTCTTTATAATTGGCTATCCTTAGTGCTCAAGTATGTTATCCTATACTGTTTTTTTCTAATGTGGTGGTTCTGATTTAAAACATGAACAATTAATATATAATGCGTGATAGTGCAGTGTATTTTCTATATGAGAATATTGAAGTTGAGCATTATTTCTAGCAGCCTGCTTTGAAGTCCTAGGGACATGAATAGTTGAAACTGAAGAACAGWACAGCAATACATTGTAGCTATACAATTTCAGTCATACACCTTTTGCCAGTTGTATGGCTAGGTAGAATGTAGGTGACAATAGCTTTTGTCAATAGTAGGTTGTACTTTAATGTGGCTGTCTGTTCTACATGGTTTAAATCAGCTCTGCAGCCACAGTGCAGTAGTGCTRTGGTACAAAAGTTTCACCACTGAGGGATATAATTTCTTTCCTGTAAAAGACACTAGTATCATACTTTTAACATCTTATTGTGAAATGACTGTGACGGTGTAAGGATGCAGACTGGTGGCTACAGTCTCAGATTAGATGAAACCAGCTCCCTGGAATTGCTCTTAAGRGTAGAGCTAAGGTTGGTCTGGTCTCTTAATTATGTACTTCCTTAACATAGTTATGTAGACTTTGTATTTGAGTCTGTCTTTTTTGGAGGTTTTACTGTTACTTGGGGTTTATGATGTTTGTGGTTTGGTGTATGAAACATTATTCAATGTGGGTTTTGATTCAGTATAGGTTTTATAGGCAGAGAAGGTTTTTCTTTAGAGTTCAAATAGTTTTGTAGTTTAAAAACTCAATTCCCTATGTTATGGTGAGGCTTTAATATTCACTGTATATTGAAGACACTGATACATTCTGTTCAAAGGCAAAACTTGTTGCCAGAAACTTTAGTAGTTTCTTCAACCATACTAGAAGCTTTTCCCCACTTGTTTTATCTATGTGACACTGGAGGAGGAAAGAAGCATTAGTTTTTGTGGGAAAAACAAAGAGCTAAACCCGTAAAAGGCCTTGAATATCTACATAGTTCCTGACTCCTGCTTCTGATTTTTTTTAGTTTGAAGTTGCACTCTCTTACGCTCCCACTTAGTTGTTGTGCTGCACCCAAAGTGAAAGAAAGACCAAGTGGCAATGGTGCTATCCAGTCCCTACCATAGCCAGCAATTCAGTAGTTGCATTGGAACCTTTAYGTGCTTTGGGATATCTGGATTTGGTGTTCTCCTTTTGCGTAAGTCTAGCTGTCCTAAATACAGTAGAAGTGTGCTAATGAATGAGCAAGCAGCTTAAAATATGTTTGAGGAGAAACATTACCACTTGACTTGTGGCTATATTCTGAATAAAAGGATGGACTAATTCTTTAAAATCCTCAGAAGAGAACGTTTTTTTGAGCACAGCTGCATGGAAGAATTCAGAAAGTATCTGCCTAAAGGTGAAAAAATAATTCTTTGGTAGCCCAGGGAAGAGTAAGCCCTAAAAAGGGATGTTTAACACAGATCAGCAAGTTTGCAGGGAAGAACAAAGGTGGTATTAAAATAACCTAAATTTGCAGCATRTACTTTACTTGGTTTGATTTTAATCTTCCTTAGATTCATCCATAATGAGAATCAAGTTATTAATTGTAACTGAGAGAAGCATGGAATTTATTATTTTGTACAAACTGTGACATGGGGTAGAGTTAGCTAAACATCATCGCATTTTGTTAATGAAGCTGATTGTCAGCTCCTTAGTTCTGTATAACAGTAGAAAAGAATGGTATTCCCAAAGAGTCTGCACAGTTTTAATAATACGGTAGACTGGTAAAAATAAGTGTTATTGTGCAAACCAAGATGCATACAGCTAGCTAATAGAGCTCTGGTACAACATATCTTATATTAGTTACATGAAAAATCATGGTTAAGTACATTTGAAGTGGAATTAGGAACAGGAGAAATCTTTGTATATGCTGTAGTTGAATTCATGTGCATGCAATGAATTACACAGGTAATTAAAATTGCTTGGTACAATGAATGGCTTTAAAAGAGATACAAGAAAATTGCATGGAYTTAACTACTGTAAGTATGTARTTGCAGAGAATGGTATAAATTTGTCCTGGTGTTTGTTGTTTCTATAACGTAAGTTACATCTTGTGCTGTAACTGAATTTTATTGCTCCAGGGCTTTTTGAAAGTGAGACAGCCTATCTTAATAGGCTTTTTAGGTAAACAGTTTCTAAAAAGAAAACGTGAACATGCTTGAAGTGTCATAAGGCTAGAACAGATATCCTCTTCCTGTTCTACACATACTCCAATTGTTGGGCATTTCAATTTGATTCTTCGTTTTTCTAGTTTAAGCTTGTATAATTGGAACTCATTAAGCCATGTTATGCCTCTTTCAGCTGAATAGAAATGTCTTTGGTTGTTGCTGCTCTCCATGGAGAGAGATGTCCAATGCTAATCTTGAATACGCCACAAATACGTAGTAGCTCACCCCAATAGGAATCCAGTTTCTGACTTAACCCTTTGCACTTTGATATGGGCATTTTGTACTCCCAAGGACTCATCGTCTCCTAGTGTAAATTGTCACAAATATTTCTAATTAAGTGAGTTTACCTAGAACCAAATTTTATTCAGCTTTTTGTTAATGAGTTGGACAATGAAATAGAATACTCTTACAATGCTTATAAATGATCTCAAGGCAGAAGGAGTTGTAGCTCTTGGTAACAGTTTCATAATTTGAACTGATTGCAGTGCAGTGCAGTCCAAAGTTAACAAGCTTGAAATTCAGTAAAGACAAGTCTGAAGCCTCCTTTTAGAAAGGAGGGCTGAAGATCTTAAGTACAGAAGGGGGAAGAATTGATTAACAGTATTGTAAGAAAGACTGACAGTGTACAGTGGTCTAGAAATTGACTGTGAAAGTCTGTGTGAAAGAAGAAGCTGGGAATGTAGATTCAGGCTACACTTAAAGTGCAGTCAGGTGTGAACTATCTGTCCTTCTTTGTTGTGGACTTGACATGAGTGTGCTTGCAGGTTGTTGGATTAGTAAATTATGAAAAAACTTTTAATGGATTTGTTTTTTCATTGGATCGTCTGGTTTATCCAGTGACCCATTTAGCCTTGTGATACTCTATCTGATGCGTTGAAATTACTTGCAAGTCTTCTGGTATTTGATCTTTTATTTATAGCTAGAACAGTTATTCTCCATATCAAATGATGATAGGACAAAACATGAGTTGAATATACTCAGATTATATAGGCAAATTGTTAGCAAAGACTTTTCAAGTGCACAGGTGGGGTGATATTCAGATCAGAAAATGGAGCAGTTATCTCCAATGGTTCTGCTGGTTATTCCCCCATGCTTCTGACTGGATGATCCCCCGTGCTCAGGTGGCCCTCAGATTGAGTGAAAGCTGACAACCCAGAGCTCAGACATACTCCTATCGCATTCAGCACAGTCCAGCCAGACATAACAGGTCTACAGCCTTAGTTTATGGCTCGTTCTTCACGGTAAAACAAGAAAAGAGGAAGTATGTTTCTACTTTTCTACCAGCTGAAGGCACTGAGAGAAAATTGAAGTCTGCTTTTTAAAGATTCTGTGCCTGTTTTGCACAAAATACTGTCTCAAAGACCTGCGCAAAGTGAGGTCTGTTTCTTTTCTGTGTGTGTGCTTAAAAGATGGGTTAAAGTGACYAGCAAACAAGTAGCAGACTGCAGGTAGGGTTATAGTACTGAAGTATTTGGCTCCTCTTTTTAAGCTTTTTTATTGCTTGTTACTAAGATCTATGTCTCACTAGCAAAATGTTTTATCATAGGTTTTGAAACTGCAAAGTCTTTTGCACTGCATGGGGCTTATGTTATCCTGGCCTGCAGAAACATGTCAAGAGGCAATGATGCTGTACAGCGCATTCTTACGGAGTGGGTAAGTAAATATTTATAGTGTCCAACRTTAAGCTATATTTTCTAGTTTCAGAATAAAACATAGACGTGAAGACTTCTGTGCAGTAGTAGCAGTTACATAGGTATTTAGTTTCTGTGCGTGAATTTGAGGAAAAAGCCTTTTATTTGGTAATACTCTGTTCACTCACTCTTATGTCAGAACAAGAGAGATGTCATTCCTTATAGCCGTGCAAGGCTTGATGCCTTGTTATTCATATTACACGTGAATGCTTTGTAAGGACTAAGAAGTTTGAAAGAACCACTGAGGCACATTTCATAATTAGTTAATATGGCAGGATAATTCAAGTACCAAAATGCATAACTAATTAGAGCGTAGAGTAGACTCTCGGGTATTAACAGCAGCCATTATTTTGCCTATAGTTTTTGTACTATGGGAGATTTTAGGGGAATATTCTCATACCTTTCACAGCTAAAAATGTTTTTTTACTCAATCCCTTGGCCTCGAAACCATTGCTGCTAGACAATCTGCCTTAACATTTTTTCCTTGCAGTTTCTTCCTTCTGTTTCTTTTTTTCCTTCTACTTTGTCATGCAAATATAAGCTCCTCTGTATTCCCTATTCCCTTGTTTCTCTTTCATTCGGAACTCCTCTTGCCGTTCCTCTTTTTGGATCTTCTGTGGCCCTTATTAAAATTTGAGCAGCATTCTTAATTTGTTCCTCCCCTAATCATTTACTTTATTTGTAAGGATTGCAGGAAGTTTTGTCTAAGCTTGCTATGACGCTGACTTTAAGGAGATGATGTGTTGACACAGTCTTATATGCTTTACTTGAATAATAAACCACAAGGTCATATTATTGGAATTTTATTTGTCTTATTAAAATTAGTGATGAGTGTTTTAGCTTTATTTTCCAGGCTTTGAAAATATTTCGACTGCTCCCAGGTGATATGGGAGAACACTCGGTAATATTAGTATATCCATATAAGTAGTCTGAAGATAGTTATGTTTACTAGTGGAAAACAAACCTAGTACTTACTTACAAGCATCATTTATTTAGGAATAATTGTTTATAATACTGCTAATTTTTTGGAACCAAAATCATCTTAAAGAAGCTAAGTCTTTGAATTTAAGCTGTTTTCTTTTGTCCAGGTGAACTTAATGACTTTTATTTTCCTCTCCTTACCACTCACCACATCTTTTTTTTTTTTCCCTCCTTTGATCATTCTTCACATTAGAGGTGTTTTCTTTTGTTTCTATTTCAATAACATGGAATTCCCAGAGATTTTCAATAGTGGCAAGCATAGGACTTGCTGTTTAAAAGCTGCCCRTCCGTTTTCTTGCAGCAAAGCTGGACTTGAGGGTACTCTGTCTTTAGAATTTAGTAGTCCTAACACATCTAAATATAGCTGTATTTATATTTAGCTATTTATAGCTAATATATGTATATATTATATTTAGATACGTATAGTTATATACATTTTTATATATTCATGTAATTAAAAAACTTTTATTTATACATATTTTTATATGTACGTGCAATTTTTTTTACATGAGTACAATAAGGCAGTACTGACTACCTTTTATTTTGAAATATCACATCACCCACTTATTTCTAAGCTCTTTTTGAGCATTTGAAGGCAATGGGAGTTCAGGAGTACTTGTGTTGGTAGGTATGTTATCTCACCAAAAGTTAATGAATCGGTAATTGAATGAAGATCACTGAAGTTCAGATTACTTCAGAAACATTACATTTATTTACTAACAGTTTTCAAATTCAAATTGTACGAAAAAGAATCTCATCTATAAACTGGGTAGCTGGAAAACCTTCAGTACATCTTTGTAATGGCTTTGTTGTTGTTTATTGAGAGGGACTAATTAACTTTGATTATTGCACTAATATTATGGCACTTTGACAGTCCCTCAGATTTATGACTCTGGGAAAATAAACAAATGAAATGCAGGTGCTGGAGCAGAAAGAATAGGTTATTACTGAACTTTAATTACTTGGAGTGTGTAACCAGGAGAGAATTAGTTGATGAATTACAAGATGCTTAAAATTTACATTAAATTGTAAGCAGTCTTGAGGAAAACAAACACAAAAGTGTGCCCCAAAGTCAGTGCCTGAAAACAAAGACAAAGATTATTTTGATTGATTGATAATAAAATATTGATACAAAAAATAATTTTGTGAATTATATTTATATAACTGCAGAGTAGGGAGTTGTTAAATATTTTTTGCTAAAATTAGAGTTTAAGAAAATGAAAAATATCAACAGCTCTTGACTGTAGTTTAACTGAATTCTTCATAGGTAGCTGTAACTACTGTATCCTGTTGTAAAGAGCTTTAGAACAGCTGCACTTTTTCTCTCTTGTATTCCTAGGGAAAGTAAAATGATTGAAAGGAGATTGATTCACTTGATCTTTACTTTTCAATTTAGAACTGTTCTTAAAAGCACACCTCTTTAGGATGTAGCCTTACAAAGCCTCATGTACAAACTACTTGGGTAGCATTTTGGCGTCAGTGCYATCTGCTTGCTTTATGTTTTCTTGTAAGTGTTTTTGAGACTGAATCTCTGAGTTGTGCTATCAATAGCTTCTGCATCCAATGTTTTGATGGGGTGGAAATTCTGAGGTAGGTAAATGCCTACTCCTCAACTGTTTGTACAAAAATTTGTTTTTTATAACTTATACAAGCTATGCTTTTTTATAACTGAAATGTTTGCCCAATTGAGCTCTAGAGTGTTTATATGTCTTAAGTGTATCATGATAATGAAATTGGTGGTAATATAATAACAACAAATGTATATTAACAAAAGTAATGTATATCTTATTCTGCCTTTTATGTGGGGCAGTGCGCTCTGAAACTCAAAACTTAATCCTTTTGTTGTTTGATATGGAGCATTTGCAGTTCCTTGTGAAGGAAGCAGAAAAGAGTTGTGGTTGTTTTGGAAGACTACAAAATAAGCATTTAAAAATACTTAACTTGAAGTAATAATTGTTGTTTCTTTTTGACACAATTATCTGATTGATGGTCTGTATTAAACTAAAGCCTGAAGTGTATTTGGGGTGGGAAAAATAATTCTTAAAAAAAAAAAAAATCCCTACTGTAATGCAGTATTCAAAAATAAAGTATGGTATACATAACAGTACTTAGGAAATCCATCCAGCTAGTTCTGTTAGTGAGTTTGTTTGTGAGCTCATAGCCTGGAGTGCCATAAAATAAGTGTCTGCAGCAGTGCTGCTTTTCTTTGGCCCTGTTGTACTTCTAAGTCGTTAGGCAAAAAAAGTTTTAGAATAGTCTGCTTTTACTGAATGCTGAAAATCAAGTTTCTAAAGAGAAGCTGGGAGAGCTAAATGGCATGAAAAAGCCCATTTGTTAAGGTTTTTAGAAAATAGGAGGAATAACCAGAGAAAGCAGGATTTGGCAGATCAGCTGCTATTCTAGACATTTGAAAAACARACTCATATTGGTCTTAATTGGCTGTTGGAGACAAATCTAGAAAAGTTTGTTTTCAGCAGTTTGTCTGAAGAGCTGCTTTATAGAGAGTTTGAACCAGTTGGGTAGAGATTACCCTTACAAACTTGCTAATTATTTTTGATAACTATGACATTTGTTTGCAGCCTGCAGTATTTCAGATACTTTCAGCAGAATTTTTGGTAATGTTGCAGATGGAGGGAATTGCTTTGTGTAAAGCGCTGTGACAGGTTTTAATGTGACTGGTTTAGCTACTCTGTCAAATATAATTTTAATGGAGAGATGTAGTTGATTATATTGGTACAATCTGATATTCTTTACATACATAGAGAATGTAAAAGAGGCAGACAAGAGAGATCGGTATAGCTTTACATTTGATATCCTGAAAATAAATGTTGTTCTTGCACGATGACATTCAATATCAATTTAAAGCTGTTTGATAATTTCTTGCTCAGAAAAGAGGAAATTAAATTCTAGAGTTATGATTCATTTTAATCAGAAAGAAATTGTCAAACATAAATCTCTCCTTGAGTAGTGAAAAGGCCTGAAAGCAGCCAAGAAAAAATATCAATACTTTGCAAAGGAGGAATGATTGTTCCAATTCGTAGCTTAATTGACTTTAGGGCTTAATGAAAAACACTACAGTGCTGTTTGTACACATAGCTTCTCTTCCCAGAGCATAGATTTCCATGTTCGTCAGAGCAACTAAGTAATTTATTTTACATTATTATTGATATAATTTTCTAATTGAGTATAAGCATAATGGTTGGATAGTACTACATAGCTCCAGATGTTAGTGATATTCTCAAGAAAATTCTTTAGAGTATGAATGAATAAAATATTTCATGAATCACYGCTTTTATTGCCAAGGAGCTCTCATTTATTTATTCCTGTCAAATAGTCTTTGAAGTAGATATTAAAAGATAAGTTGTAAGTTTAATATTTCATAAAAAGTATAATGTTTCTTGTGTAATTATTCCTCAGAATTAAGCCTTTAGATACATCAAAGAAAGATTAGACTGCTTAAAAAAAAAATTGGGTTTCCTTTATGTATGGAAACTTATAAGGTATAGATGTGACAACGAAAGAGAACACCTATGAAAAAAACAACAAAATAAGCCTGACTCGTTACTATTTCCCTTTCCCCAAAGCATTCTCCACCTAAGGATTGATTTATATTCTTGCTGATCAAGTAACTGAATGAAATTAAAATCTGATAAGTGAGTGTTTGTATTCTGGTTGTAATCTTGTAAAGCACGAATAGACTACACGCAAATTGGTGCATACTTACATAGAATATGGGCAACAATTTTCATATTTTTTTGATGTTTGTTTSTTCCTTGAAGGAAGGAGGACTAATCTGCTAGGTAGTATTTAGTCTCCACTGATGCCCTTGGTTTATTAGTTTTGGTGTATATGCTTAGAATGCAGGAGAGCTCTGCAAAACCTTGTTGTACCCAACAAAAGCAATTTTAGACTTTGTCTCTTGATACTAATAGAGCTTCCAAAGTAGTACTAAATAAAAGCTTTTAAAAAGTATTCTCTTTGAGTAGAAAATATTTCAGAATATTATACTGTACAGCATACACATTTCTGTGAAAATATTTTTCATACWGTGTTATCATCTTGTAATACAATATTGCATTTTTTTTCCTAATCATGACATTCTAAAACTCTGTTCTTGGTGCAAAGGCCCCTCAGTGTAATATGCAAAGTTGTAAAAGCCTGCGGTATACAGACATATTTCATCCTCTGGAGCTCTGAATAGGTGACCATGCTGAAGAATCCAGATAAAAGTAGTTATTCAAACCTTGCTATGGAGAAAAGGCCCTGTAAGGAGAGGCAGTGCTTTTACTAAGGTAAATGGTAGTGGAATTCAACAACAACAACAAAAATAYCTGGCTACTTTGTCTCAGATCCATAAATACTCAAACTAAAACATTATTGCTATTGCTGAATATAATGCTTYTATTTTTAAGGATCTGATCCAAATCTTTCTAAAGTGGAGCAATCTTTCAATTGACTGTAATATGAATTGAATCAGACCTGATGTTACTAACAGAGTTGATATGAGCATTARTCAGATGTTATTAGCACTGGTACTGGTTAAGAGCACAATGAAAGACTTTGACCGTAATGTTATATAATTTAGTAAGCTCCTGTAGGAGTAATCTGCCCAGCTGAGASACCCTAAGACAGTGAGGTGGGTTGCAAAGTTCTTTTACAAGTACAGCTAGAAAATGAGTTGTTACATGATGATAAACATAATTTTAAGCAGTGTTATAATACATTCAGGGCACTAAGAAAAATTGAATGTGATACAGTCTGCTACTATAAGGAGCCAGTAAGCAGTCGCGTGTGTATTTTGAAGTCTTCTGACATGTTCTGAGGTAGCAGTTTCTTTCAGTTTGCAGACTTGTATGTTGGAAATACAACTATCCACATGGACATGTCTCAACCTGCCAGAGCTATTGATCTTTTTATCAGTGAGAAATCTGTGATCTTCAAGCTCATCTGCGAGATTCATCTGTAGAAACAGCCACTCATCTGTGAATGTAGTCACTGAGAAGAGCAGGAAGTGTTTTCCCAGTTTGTGAGGAAACTTCTGGGGGTGAGGAAAACACCCACAAGGTTAAAAATTTTAAACAATTTAGCCAACATTTACATGGATGAATTGTTAAGATCTGTTTTTCGTACACTATAAACATATGGCATGAATTTGCTCTCATTACAGATGCTGAGAAAAGGGAAAGACAAATATTTATATTACATTCATGTTTTACAGTAAAAACACTGTTCACTTTGTTTATATAGTTTCACTGTTTTATGGTTAGTAATGAAACCACTGTAAAACAGAGTCTGAATTATACAGCAGATGTGTTAAGCTCCTAACTTTGAGGGTTGGGCATCCTTTTGAATCCTAATGTCACTGATGCAAGAGTTGCTGTTCTATGTACAGCTGAACTCTTTCATACCTACATCTTCATCTATGGTTAGCCCTGCACCATTACTGTATGAAAGATAAAGTTTTATTGTCCAGATAAATACAGTGGTATTTTAAAGTAATTACACTTGTGAAATATAAAGCAGACCACTAGCCAGTATGAGTGAATGCAGGAGGCTTTAAAGGATTTGGAAGGCATTTTCCAAGCATTTAAGACCTCATATGGCTTATATTTCCATTAAACATTGTGGATAATTCAAAATGGTTAATATAATGGCTGTTTAATTTCTCAGTAGGGTTATAAGAGCTTGGAAATATTTTGATTCTGGCTCAGTTGATAGAGCTGTGATTCAAAATAATGTGTATGCTAAATATGAAAGTGGATAGAAATGGAAAATGTTTGTTAAAAGATAAAATATAATCATACTTTTATCTACTTGAAAATATCTATAGAAAATACTGAATCAGATAGGTTTTGATCTTTGCTACCCTGTACTCAAAATGAAACACACAAATCCTTTTTTTGTTAGTRATATTAATTCTTTGGGTGCATTGATAAATTATGGCAAAAATACACAGGAAAAATAGCTTAGGTCCCTGCTGAGGTTCCCCTTTTTATTTTGGATTCTGCAAATATTTGCTTTTCCTGATACTTATTTATGCTTACTACMCTGTATCGTTACATCAACTTTCTTTGTACTGGTAGCAAGCAGTAACTTCAGTACTAAATATTCTCAGAACTTGTTTCCTACTTAATGAGAAAGATTAAAAATGTAGACACAACAATTGTAGTTTTTTGAGGGGAGGAGTTATTGTCTCTTTTTTTTCTTTTTTCCTTTCTTTCTTTTTTTTTTTTTTTAGCATTAACTAGCTAAGATCATAAGTTCCCAGTTTATATTACTGGTACGTATTTAAGTGGTAAAATATTTCTTACAGTGATAATATAGGTAACAAGTGCAGGAGAAAATTTAGTGATATGTAGCGGGGGGGGAATTTGTAGTAGTTAGCACAGAGGAGTTTTTACAGATGTAGGAAATAACACTTCAGAAAAAGGCTGGTAATAAGAATGAAGGAACAATTATTCTGTAAAAGGCAGAAATCTGTTTTCCTTCATGTTTTCTTCAGATATKAGGAAAACTATTGTAATGAGGAATGTTGAAATAAATTGGGACTTCCTTACAAAAAATGATAAGATGAACAGAAGCATTTCTACTAATGATGAAAAATTGGGTGCTGGAGAGGAAGAACCAGTGCAGCAGATTAACTTCATAGGTAGGAGAGATGATAGTATGTGGGGTGGATGAATAAGTGAAGATTGCTTTTATGACAGTGCTAAGAATAAGGGTATTATCTTTTTGGTGAGGGGGGAGATGGGGGTGTCCTTTGCTGCTTGTAAGCTGTTCTGATCCTTCCTTTGTGCAGTTTATTGAAGCCTTGTCAAAACATAGTAGAGCTTYTAGGGTTGTTACTGCCTGCCTCATCCATCCCTTGGTACAAGGCAAGATTCCAGGAGTGCAAGAAGCACATGAGGACTGTTTCCAAAAACTCCCGGAGAGCCACAGATTATATAATTTCATGTAGATTTGAGTTRCACAAGACCCTGCAGACCTATAAATCATAGACTTTTTGTCACAATAGTGACTGTTATTTGGTCTGTAGAAGGTAAACTCTCCATTTTCAAGGAAAGATTTTTAGTTGTGGAGGAATGTTTCAATCTGGAAAGAATTCACCGGTACAGTCTGTCAGTGAATGTCCTCTTCATTGGTGGTTTTCATGCACTGTACAAGAGCTTTACTGTTCCTGAAAAGATAATTGAATAATGTGGTGAGTAAATGGTTGGAGCATACAGTTTCTTCTCCATTCCTCCTTCAGTTTTGGATTTCTAGACTGGATTGGAGATTTGTGATAATATATAAATTCACAGTGCTGTAGACATCTGATAGAAACCAAAAGAGTGCTGTTGTAGCTATGAGACTGCAAGGATTTTAAGGTAGTTTGTGAATTAAGCATGATTTCCTACAGTAAAGACCAAGTTGTTTTTTGAATAGGTTAAGTTGCTTCTGATCTTATAATTCCATTCACCTTCCAAAATCTGCGACACGCACACGTGTGTGGACATATATAATTTTGAGGGAAGTTACAATATCTTACCATTTCTTATTTTTTTCATCCACTCAGAATTTGATATGTGAGATGATTTTTTGTGATTTGTTTCTTTAGCACAACCCTGCTGTTATTAATCTTGAAATTGAGTTACAAAAGCCCTGCTATGCTTGAAGTGTTGTAATAATGCTGCTTAAATGCAGCATGAGCTTTTAAAAGCAAAACCAAAAAGCACAATAGCCCCTTTAAAACTGCACTTCATACTTAGTCTGCAGTTAAATGGCAGTAGGAAATATTGTTTACTCAGCAATATTAAGTMAGGCTGTAGATGCTTGTATTGAAAACATAGCCTTTGTACATTGACTGTTTTGCTTATGGAGCGCAGAGAAGTTTTTGTTTTTTCACTGGTACTTTACATACACTAGTGTAATTTGATTTTGAACTTTTTCTGGACCTTCCCATTCCAGAATCTATTTTTAAAACTATATTTTGCATTGATGACTTGTTGGCTTACACTGTCTTGTTTAGTATAGTCCAGGTAGATGCACTCTTCTCACGTAAGCTGAGTTCTACTGACATTAGACTTCCACTAGCAAGTTCTGGAGTTGGAGGGGGGGGAATTTAAGTGGCTTATTGTAATTCTTTTAACCATCTTCACAATTAATCTGATTGTAACGTAAGCTTGTAATATATTCCATTAACAAAGAAGACAAGCTTAGCTTATGGTAAATACAGTACTAAGTGTTTATAGTGCATTTCATATTTCACATGATTCCCTTTATAATTCTGCTTATCTTTTCATTCTAATTCCCTAAAGGATGTATAAAAGAACCCCTAAAGAGAGTAATTACTGCTCTATTCCTTAACCAAGGCTCCTTTTACAAAAAGAAATCTGAGCTGCTTTTTAAAGAAGGCAGTTTTAAATAAAAATGCAAATAAGCTGCTTTGTAACCACATTAATTACCCACCTAGCCTCTTATTACCATGTTTGTATTGTTTGCAAACACTATTTACAGTCGTGTGGAAATTACCATTACTGGTCCTGAGGAAAGACTGTTGTTGGTAGGTTGTGCTTTGGAACCAATTAAAGTGAACCTTGTCTCCATTGAGGCTCCTGGGAAAAAGCATAGCCTTGCAATGTCAAATAATAACATTAACTCAGACTACACAGGCATAGTGTTGTAATTATATTATTGGCCCTCTTTTGCTTCTGCAATGAATTTCATTCTCTGCATTTTTAAACCAACAGGCAGCATTGTTTCTTGCTAATGATTTAATATGTACCGTGGTAATTCTTTTGAAAGTCCTGGTGAAATCTGGTGGGTCACTTTTTATAAAAATAAAACTAATCTAGGGACAAAGTAAACAAAAACCTAACATTTATGTTGAAGATCTCATAGATTTCAATTGATTTTTCACTGTAGAAAAAAAGTTTATTAGCTTATTTCATATGATAAGTGTAAAGGATGAGACATCTGTTAGTATTAGTTGTAAACAGTATGTTTAGCTTGTGGTAACTGAATGCTCATCAGTCTTTGAACACTTTGCTGGAGAAACTGAATGCTTCATAGTAAAAGATAGTCTTATTTATAAACCAAAAGGCAAACACCTGTTGTTAAGCTGGTATGTGTGGTTCTTGTTTTTCCTTGTTAGTTGTAAATGTCAAAAAGGCCTTTAACTTGCATGGACACACAAAGTTGCTCCGAATTAAAAACAAAACAGATGTCTCAACATTCATGTGTTTGCATTTTAAATGTTATTCCTAAAGAGTTTAGTTTGATGGGTCACACAATCAGGTATGTGAAGAAGTTGGTCCCATAAGATTTATCTGTTTTTCTTAGGGTTTTAATCAAATGGTAAATATATTAAATTAATCTTTTCAAGTAAATATGTTAAATCAGTCTTTTCAATCAGTACTTTTTTTGGTTGAACTGTGGGGAAGAAAAAGCAGGGAGAAGTTACTCAAGGTAACACTGGTTTGTATCAGTTTTACTGTAGCATTGAATATAAAAACTATGCCACAAAGTAAAATAGGAATATACTAACTCCAGCAGAGGCTATTATGACTGTGTAACTGTTATGCACTGAAAAAGGAAAGGACAATAATTGCTGGATCATCAATAGCTCTTTAACAGAGACTAGCATGAAGGCAAGAACAGAAGCACTGACTTGGTTCATGATCCACAACAGCTTGTAAGATTGAATATAATTGGTCTGGGTTATATGACTAGAGAGCAGGATAAATGACATAAAACAACCATAGACACGGTTCCAGGAGAATATAGAAAACATGGAAAAGTAGACTTGCTAGAGTACTCAAAAGGTGCTATTGATTTGTTTGCTTGTCAGTGATATTCCTAAACCTTTTATTATGAAGCCAAAATATCATAGGTTTGCTCCACTTGCCGTCATTTCTACTTATCCTTTTGCTCCCTTTTATCCTGATGATTTCCTTGAGGAAAAAGGAGAGTACTGGGCTTGGACCCCTGGACTTCTCTTTAATAACCTGTTACGAGCTACAAGAAATTACACTGCTTTGTTTGAAAAGCTATCTTTTAGTAGTGCATGAAGAGAACTATTGTTTATCGCGTATCTAAGGACAGTGATCCAAGCAGGATCCAGAGTAGTCAGGGTCTTTAGGTGATTGCACAACATAAGTGTTGAAACCTTTGGTTTGACCCAGTATGAACAATCCTCATTGTCRTAAGAGTAAGATAGATTATTGTCATTGTCCTGAAAAATGTGTATGTTGCTTTATTTAATGAGGGGCTGTAAACCTAAGGTGTATCAAAGTTGTGCTGCTGTTCAGAAGAACAAGTATTAGTTTTACTCATTAGAAGGTCATTTTCCAAAGCCCACTGGAAACAGTGATTTTCTGTTTTCTTGAAGAGTTTTAGATCCGACCCTAAATATTCCATATGAATGAAGATTGTTTTCAAGGGCCAGAATTTCAAGTCTGTATCTGCATGTATTTATCCACACTTAATTTAYGAGTGTTGAGATATCTGGCATGATTTGTGTTATTACTAAATGTTGAATGTGAAAAGGCAATTGCGCTTGTGCTTGTGTGTGGTCACTTTTTTTAAATCTAGAACTTTGAGCTCTATTTATTAGAGCTGTGTTGAAGCAGTATGCAAGATATAAGCTACTTTTTAATTATGAAACAAGGTAATTTAAAAATCTTCATGTTGCTCCTTTCTATTTTATGTTTTGGAAGAAGGAACTTCACATATGCTTTCCCAGTTATGCTGAAGGGGGGAATGCATGTGTTACTTTTGAATGTAATTCATACTGGTAGAAGCTCATTTTGAGTTTACCTGTAACTTGCCACRTGACAACTCTGAATCAGAGTAGATTGATGCTGCCCTACAATTAAGAGGCGCGCACTTTGTGTTTTCTAAACAGTAGCTCTTGTTCCTTCAGTAGTACCCTCTTCATGAAGGGATATTTATAAAGAAAAAATATATTACAAATACAATCAAACTGTTCCAATTTCTACATGAAACCTCTATTAATTTAGTCTCAACAAAGATAYCCAGTGCATCACTTGGCAAAAGCATCTTTATTACTCGGTCTACAACTTTTGAAGACATGGTAAAAATAAGTAATAGTGTGCTGAACTTGATCTTTTCAGTATTTCATTTGAGATAACTGAGATATATGGCATTGACTATAATTCATGCATTGAAAGGAATGTATTGCTGTAAAAGGACCAAGATGTGTTTGATTTGGGGGAAGCTCTTATTTTTAAGGAGCAGAAAAGATCCTTGAGGATACTGGGTTTGCTTTGGATGGGTTTTTTTCGTTTTCTGGTAGGGGCATGTAATACAAGCCTTGAACCACCTAAATTAATCTAGTGTGTAAAGAGTAAAGGAAATARTAGCATAAAATGTGTAAATAAATATTTTTATATTTTCATAAAAATGGTTCTTATTTTGTAGTAAAAAAAGACAAATATCACAATAACTGTCTTTACCTTAGACTTTTACTTTACAGATGCCTCTTTCAGAGCCTCAAAATTCTTGCTRATGTGGCAATGCCAGCTATGCAAATCTGTAGTATAGATCTCATCTTTTGGTTTTCCTAACTCTTATGAGGGATATATGATCTGAAAGCAGTTTTGTTTTAATTGGAGTGTTGTTAGATCTCTTAGACCTCAGATGTTTTGGGCCACGAGGACACATAAATTGTACTTAAAAGTCCTAACCATACCACAYTGTACTCCTTCAAAAGAGACCTTAGATTGGTTTTGTGCTACCAGTTCTTGTTCATATGGTAGATGTTGATAAATGGACTGATGARGCATATCTGACCCAACTTAAATTGTCCTAGTAGACACTCTTATGTGGATGTAATTAATTTGATAAAAACACGTTATAGCCAATGTCCCTTATTTTGCCAAAGTACAGTCAAAATAATGCAAGCTTTATGCRTACTTGAAATGTGATAGCAATGTCTACTGTTGTTGTTGTACTGCTAGGAAAGTGCAATGAGTTCTGATCTGATCTAGGCAAATGAATAAACGCTTTTCTGTTTAGTTTTWAAAAAAATGCAAATTATTTTATTCCTGTCATTGCTTTCTGAAGATCATCTTCAGTCTGATATCCCAGGGAAGCGAGGCGTGCTCCATCATTGTGTGTCCTTCCCTTGCCTACTAACTTTTGCTCCCACTGAGTGTTCAGAAGCAAATTSTTTTGAAGGCTAAAGATCCTTAGGATAGTTACGTTCCTATAAGCACTGAGGTTGGTGAAAGGGTAAGTATCCTTTCAGCGGGCAGAACTGAAGTGACTTTAGGCTGTATTAGACATTAGAGAACCCTTGTGAAGGGATGAGTAAGAGTACAGGACCTAATTTCAAGTAAGATTTCAGGACTTCAGCTGTGACAAATCAGGTTTTAATAGTTCTCATGGAATTGCTAGTTTGCTGTGTAGAAAATAAGCCTATATACTCCTTGCAGCCTCAGAATAGCATATCAGGAGAATTTTAAGTGGTGATGAGCCTCTGTGTGCCAGGGTGACATTTATGCATAGTATTGTTAGGGAGCTTTTAAATGGCACTTGGTTTTTTTTTTTTGTGCCAGGTGGCAGTGTGAAAGACTGAGCTGGTGTCAATCAATTGGATTTTTTTTTTTTTTAGTAGGGGTTCATGTGTTGGCATTGGTTAAGTGATGCAATATGTTCTACAAAGATCCCTTGCACATTGAGTAAAATGAAGTGTCACTAAATATTGTACAAAATTGGTTACATTATTGTATCACTTTTAGGGAACTGCTCATTAATATAGTCATGTTTAATATGTTATGGTTGCAGAGACATGAATGTATGTATTCATTTCTAATTAATTTGTTTAATTATGTTTTGTAATCTAGGTGTTTGCAAAGCAGAACATGGTATACACCATTTACTGTCTGCTGTAGCTAATAAAAAAAAATAATAGAATGAAATAAATCTTGAAACTAACTTTAATTGTAAGTATAGATTAGTTGTAAATTCTTTGTTATGTTTATTTTTAATTCTGCAGTGTTGCAGGTTTGCCGAGCGTACCAATTAGTGTAGTTATTCAAAGTAATGATGAGTTAATTACTGTAAATGCTAAATGTTATTTCACTGACARTTTAAAATACAGATCTGAGTTACATTAAAAAAACAAACAAAGTAGGGCTAAAAATAACGTGGAATAAGGAAATGGTGACAATAATGACACCAGTTAGTGTTCTCAAGATTTTTTTTTAGCATTCAAAGTGCTAACATAAGGTGAATAAAAATACAAGAGGAAGAATAAATATAGCAATCAAGAATAAAACCTCAAAATCTTGACTCATGCCATTAGAAATGTGGAGATAAGTAAATCTATGTATTTCACTGTGCATTATTGTATTTCTTGGAAAAAGGTAATTTGACTGAATTCATCTGAAGCTGGTTACTGTACCTCCAGTGCTGCTTCTGTTTGCTCAGKGAAGCCTCTGTTACTTGGTAACTCATCTCCCACTGATGGGGAGCCCTCCTTGGCAGTAGTGCTTCTTTGGTACCTGAGGCACTATGTGTTGTCAAGTTTGTTTTTGTGAATATATTTAAAGAGTAGAAAATGCCTCTAGCTTAAAGTAGAATGTTTTCCTTTCTGATGAACAGTAGTAAATCCTACCATTTTGAAAGCAGTGTAGTATACCTATGAGAAATGAGCTGATTCACAATGTTTCCTTGAGTGTGTACACTGTAAGAGATATTAATAGCTTCCTTTAGCAGTGTCACACTTAGTCTAACTTTGAAATGCARTATTTCATTCTGTCCTGGTTAAATTAAGCTTGTGTTTTCTTATGAAGTGGCATGAAAAGCAAGAAAAAAAAATTGAATTATATTTCATATGCTTATACTGTAGGGGAAAAAATATCCCGGATAGTATTTATGCATTAGAAGTTTACTTTTCAGTCTGAAATCAGTGTTCTTGCAGATGAGTGCAGATTCTGTAATAGAGACTGGTGACACACACTTCTCTGTTTGAAACAATATGAGAAATAATGGAGTTACAAGTTCTAGAGCCTGTTGGTGTGAAGCCTGTGATAAGTTGGATTTTCATACCTTAAGTGCTTTGTGTTATAAAGTGTCATCAAAAAAATGTTTTTCCTATGCTTCCTGAGAGGAATGAAGTACAGGAGAAGCTCGCCCACTTCTTGGGGGAGTCTGTGGAGGCCCTCCCCACCTTCCTCCACCAGCAATTCAAAGCACTGGTAAGGCTGAGGAAAAACAATACACAAACCTGAAAGTTGCAGACACTCAAGTTCCTCTATTTGGTCATGTTATGGCAGAAATCATTGCAGTTTTGATAGATTTATTTATAAAGACTTGCTTCAATATTTGAAGTGCATCTATTCCAGCATTCCTCACTTCAAGCTCGGCTGTGGATCAAGATGAAAGAAAAATTAAATTGTATATTGAAGAGCTGTTAATTGAACTGCGCTGCATTTAGCAAGGGAGCATCAGCTTCAGGCGGTCAATACTACAGAGAGTTTTTAATGTACTGTATCACTAGATTGTCAGCTTGTATTGGAGAATACAAAGAGARTGCTTTGACTGGTGATAAAGCCCTGGAAACTTTTTAAGTTGTTGAGGGGATAAAATGTGATTTTGCTTTGATATGTTCTGGCAAAGTTGTTGGTAGAATTAGAAGCAGCATTTTTAGGTGAATATTATTCGAGTATCTTTTTTTATTGAACGAATCTGATTGCTAAGTGTGTGTTCCTTAAATGTATAAAGGTTGTATCCTTTTTTTTTAATGTGGGACAGTCTAAGTTCCATGGAATTCTAGAACTTGTATAAATGTTACTTTACAATTTGAGTTGCTCTGAAAGTCTCATTTAAAAATATTAGTTCTCTCCGGATCTAATTCAAAAAAATAGCATATCAAAAAGCTTTAGAAAAATATTATCTCTCTTTCCTAGGGCAGAGTTAATTTCTTTTGTAGTTAATCTTTTGCACTGGAATTTAGCGCATTTAAAGTTAAAGATTCTTTTAACGGCTAAATTATTTAAACATATCTCTTTGGGATAACATGGTCTTGTTTGGTGTTAAGTATGAAATACTTTTTATTTCATTTTCTGTGTTGATAAAAAATGAAATAACTAGAGGCATTTGTAGAGCCAGAACAGATATAGGACTGTAGTGTTAGATTAAAGATATACTATTCTAAGAATTAGCTTATTGCAGCTGTCACGCTTCAGGATAAGATTCTTCTTGTGGTGGTCTTGCATTGCCTGAAGTCCACCTTAAAAATAGCCACAGTGAGTTTGAAATTTGCTTGTTAGCTTAACTATTTTTGGTTGTCTGTTTCTGGACTACTTTTCCGTATGCATGGTAGGTCTCAAGTGGATGGTAARCTTAATAATGGCAAATGTTGCTGGTGCATCGCCTTCTCTTAGAGCGAGAAGCTCTTACTTAGAGGCTAGATTTTGTTTTGCCCGTCCTGACACCTCTGTTGCAACTGAGAGAAGTGGGAGTGGCTGTTTTATGCCAAAACCCAGTGATTACGTAGTAGAAAAGAGTTCCAATCCAGCTGTATGCAGGCCAGGTAACAAGTTGTAATTGTAGTTCTGATGACAGCAGTGACCCGAAAATACATTTAAGAATGAGAAGAGTCTTCACTAGTATGAATGGAAACTTGAGTGGCTTCAAATGATTCTCACCCCCTAGTCTCCCCAGAATACTAAATGTCCTGTGACTTCAAAAAACAAACAAAAAAGCATCACTGGCAGTAGCTGCCTGCTTTGCTTTATTAATTTCTAGCTTTCYGCAAAGGTGGCTACGTGCGCAGCTTGTGTCAAGGGACTTGCATCCTCAGGCGCCACGGGCTCGCGTTCCGTGCCCACACCTCTTTCTGCAGAGGTGACACCTGTGTACGAACTTGAAAGCTAAACGTTTCWTTTTTTTTCCCCCCCAAGGGCTTCGAACTGTTCAGACAGCAAGATATTTTTTTTCTTTAATATCTGTTGTGGGTTTTGTTGGTGAACTACTTTGGAGCTGRATGCTCAAAGCAAGGGAACTTGCCACCTAGCAGCAGCTGTGCAGGACTGCAGCAGTTCAGGAGGAAGGGTGCTCTTAGTTCGGTACTGCAGAGTAGGAAGCAACGATTCAACCCTGAAAATGTCGTCTTTAATAATAGACAATCGTATAAAATTCATCATTTTTGTTTGGTTTGTAGAGGCAATGAAGTGCTGTCATCAAAAGGCAGTGGAGTTATGTTTTTTAATATGTCCCAAATAAATCAGCTTCACTAGTAACTCTGATTTCCTGAGGCATGCAGCGGATGAAGATGAGAAAKGGGCTTTTATGTTGTGATGAAGAGTTCACAACAGTAACTCTCTCCATGAGTTTTGGTTAGGTCCTGGTGGTGGCACTGTGGAGGTAGTGACAGCACCTATTTCCCAGTGCTTCTGGAGCTGTAAGAGCTTTTTAACTGTCTGCTGTAGGAGGAAAAGGAGATGTAAACTTAGTATTTTTGGCCAGTAGTGTTGTGAGAAATGATACAGAGAAGAGTGGGTGTTGTGGGAACTGTGTCAGGAACTGTAAGCCGTAGCAAAGGAGGGACACAGCAGCCAAAAAGGCATCTGTTGCMAATTAACGGTGCTCCGTAGGAGCTGCAAAGGGAGGTGCTCAACTCTGCTGTCGGATCCAGGGAAAGCTAGCCTGGGATGGCCAGAGGATATTGGGGAGATACAGCTTTTAAAGGGGACGTTCATCCCTTGGCTGTTCACTCTGGTAGGCTGATGAGGGGTGACTGCTGAAGCCAGTGTTGCTGCTTATTTACTMTCAGTTTATTGATGCATTTTCAAACTATTTGTTGCCCTTTATAAATTATTTTAAGGTTTCCTGCAGTGTAAAAAATTGCAATGAGGGAGATACTGTGTATTACAAGCCCTCTGAGAATGTATTGTTTTATTCCTGATTTTAAAAGGTTTGAGTCTAAGTAAAAGATGTTTGTTGATTTAAAGAACATCTTGTAAATATTTGAACATAGGCTTTTATGCAACTAACTTTATTTTTCAGGAAGATTTTATAATTGCTGAGTTATACTTAAAAAATTTTGTTTAGAACCTAATTCTTACTAGGTGCTAATACACCTAAAATATTTTTATGCAATTCAAGTCAAAATCATTATGCTGTATGAATCTCTTACAGTTTGAATATTTGCTTGAAACCATGTCTAGCAATATACTCATTTTTGATTTTGCTACATTTGTCTGTGTGACACGTAGTATTTGACAATATTACTATATACAATAATGTTCAAGAGTCCATTTACGTGACAGCTTTGCAATCAGTGTAATTAAGAGAGTTGTCGGAGGCTTTGATAGATGCAGTAAAACAAATCAGCTTGAACCTATGGAGAAATGAACTACAACTCTGTTTTATTTGAAAGCAGATCTTGTATTTTCTGCTTGTCTGTAGCATACCTTGTGGCTGTCTGGTACGAAGGCCTAATTCTGAGAGCAATTATAGCAGAAAATAATGTAGATTACATGCAAGTGATTCTAGTAAAGTAGATACACAATGTAGATGAGTAGCAACATCAAGTCTTGATACTATATTCAGTTTTGTTATTGCAAGAACTGGAGCTTTCTATTTACCACTGTTCTGTGTACCACTATCTACTTCRTAGAGTAATTATTATTCTTTGGTATCTTTAGGTTCAGAATTTTTTTAAAAAAATTACCTTTTTTTTTTTTTAAGTGTTTGGAGCAATACTTAAGTATATAATGTCTTGCTAAGTAGAAGTAAATGTTTCTGGTTTTAAAAAAGAATCTCTCAAGTTTGTCAGGTGTTGTATTTACGTAGCTTTCTGTTTTAAAAAAGAGTTTGTGAAAAGACATTGCTGTGAACGTAAATGGCAGGACTTCACTTGGAACCTAGACTTATGAAAAAAGAGTTRGCTTCAGGAGATGTCGTCTTTCTTTTTTTCTTTACCTGCTAAGAGTTAATTTGTGCAGACTCCTAATCTCTAGGCTATCTGATTAAAAAGTTGTATGTTAGATACTTCTTTATGCAGTGTGGCTGCATGGGGCAATATCTTCAAAATGTAAAAAAAAAAAAAAAAAGCCTACAAAATGCACAGTCTGATAACAACAACAAATCTAATCTAAAGTGACAACTGGGAGACTTTCCCAGACGTTTTTCTCTTTAATGTAACATGACTTTAAATTGATGCAACCCCACAGTGATTGAAAAACTCTCAGAGCTTGTCTCCCATGATTACATTCCTGATCTGTACAACTTAATTTTTTAACTGGGTGAGTCCTACTTTTGCGAATGAGCAGTTTGCTTATGTTTTAAGAGGGTGAGTTTCACTGATGCAAAGGCAATAGAATTGTAATACTGCAGAAAGGAATATTCCTGACAGTGATCCTGATCAGCATGCACCTATTCATCTGAAATATGAGAGTTATCTAGTGGATAAGGCTGGCATTTTATTGAATGCTGGTTTATGTTGATCTAATAAAACTGTTAAATTAATATAGAATTAAATCAAGAGTGGTCAAACCTTAGCTAACAYTCCCCCTTCCTAAATATTTTTGTTAAAACGTTTAAAATCTACTTACAGCTCTCAATATCTTGGGAATTGTTTCAGGTTTTTTGAGTTTTATTGAAATAGGATATCTGTTATGCAGTGCCTGTTAAAACAAAAAAGCCCTGAAAAAACTTTTAATGAAAAACTATTGTGAAACAAGTCACTTCACATTTAATAATGAATTAAACCTGGGCACATATTTTACAGACAGAAGATATGGAGGATAAAATTAAAATATTTTGGTTGTTATTCCTTCATTGTGTCTGGATCTCTGGCTGTTGACTGACATTTGGATTTCTGGTTATAATTGAGGTAATAAGTCTTAAATTAACAGAGCCAGTGGAAAGGGAGCACAGCTTTCTTACTTARGGATATTTTCTTATAGCCTCCTCTCCCCAGTTACCCTGAATCCCAACCTCTGGGCTATTGGGATGATACAGTACCTRCAGGGTAAATAGTGGGGCTAAACTGGAGCCCCAGATGGGAGGGGAATGAAGCATTCACACTTGGGTTGTGAATGTGGGAATGTTGAAAGCAGAGAAAGGTGAAAGAGGAGGGAAATGACCCTAGGTAAGTGGGAAGGACAGAGAACATTTTAAAAGACTTCACTGCAGTCTTTCTTTAGAATACAGTAGGAAAACCAAGAGTTGACTTGTAGCTTTTAAAATCAACTATATTTAAAATTCAGCTTTCAGATTAGCTTTATTTTATTTGAACTTTTCTCTTGATATTTTTCTAGTATGTAACTACGTAAATTTTCACTTTCATTTACCATTTTAAATGTATGCAGGCTGATAAGTGATATATTTATAGCAATATTTTGTAATGAATACAGTTGCTTCTGTGGCCCCCTTTTAGAACTGTGTACAGAAGAATGTATAAGAGAAAATGACCTGTGCTCAGTTTGGTAATTCACAAATTCTAAAAATCTGCTAATTTCTATATTATGACTCTCAGAAGAAAAAAATGGTACCAATGGGTAGGTACAGTAATTGGCTGATATCAGTTGGAAATTAAAAGAAATGARTGGAATGTAGTAGCAGGGTTTTGTATTAGTGATGCATGTTGTAGTTGTCTGACTGTATCTGAGTGTCTGACTTAAACTGTGATAGAACAGTYAGAGGTTCAGAAGACCGTGAATTTAATCCATAAAATAGTGAACAATATGCAAATAATAGGCACAGTATGTAATTTCTCTTAAAGGAGGAAACRGCAAGGTGAATGTTGTAGTCTTTGGGAATATTTCAGTTGTCTTRATGAAAAATGATAGGGACTTGAGCAAAAAATATGATGACCGTTGCACTAAAATATCAACTTCTTAGAACCCTGTAGTAGTAAGCAAATTAGATGAAAATGTATTAACAATTTAAGAGGACTAATATTATCCTTCCCAAAAGCTATAGTAGCCAAGCATTTCAGTTGGTTCTTTCATTGCTTTAATACAAAACTTTGTATTTTGTTATCTGCATCTCAGATAGTACTATCTTTTTTTTTTTTTTTTTTTTTCCTTTAATCTAGTGTTCAGGAGCCACTTTCTATTCCTTTCTCTAGTTTAATCTGCATAACCTACTGGTAAGAGTATGTTTTCATGATACATCTACACTTAACTAGCAGCTCAGTACCACCAGGAAGGTGGTTGTCTTGCCAACATGAGCACATCATTGGCCAGTATAAACATGTTTCTAGACCCTTCCTAACAGTCACCTGCAAAAAACCCCTGAAAATTATATGCACATAAATATGTCAGAATATGTATTTGTATTTCAAACTAGTTGAGCTACTTCAGCTGTTTAAATATGTAGGCCTAGTATTTGTAAATTTTAGAAAATGTGTTGCCAAAAACAGTTTGTTTATAAGAATCCAGGGAAAAACTTTACTGTTAAGAGAATGATTTTCAGAATTATTTTTCTCTCTTTATTTAGAGGAAAGTAAATATTTAATGTTCTATTGTATTTTATCTTATTTGAGAAATTAGAGAACTTAGTGTGTGTTACTAGATTCTTTGTAGCTTCTGTTGTATTTCAGTAGTCTGTTCTCTGCATACTGCTAGACTGTTGAAAGGGCTGTTCTGGAATATACAAAGCTGGAGAATCAACCTTGCATCTCAAGTAGCTCAACCAAATCTTTGGAGTCTGATTCAAAATGCATTCGGTTCAATTATTCAGTCGCTGGATTGGGCTCCTGAAGTCTCATGTGGAGTTGGAAGGAATTATTTTTTTTTTTCCAGTGCTGAGCACTGAAATTACTTGCAGTTTTCTTTCATTCTCTTCTTCTGCCAACTTGTAGAGCAGAGAAGTGGTCAGGGAATTTGAATAATCATGACTGCAGCCTATACTCTTACCGCTAATTCCCACRCTCTTACAAAGAACATACCTTGACAGAGCTGTTTCCTGTGGCAAGTGGGTGCAGATTCTTTTGCACAGATTTTCTGTATCCTATCTCTCTCTTCTCCTTTATTCAGACGTTTGCATTTTGTGGCCTAACCTAACCTATCTTTACCAAGGTGAATGTCAGTTTGTCTGGATTTGCCCTACAGGATATTTTTAATTAGATATAAAGAAATGAATACATTACTTAAAGTTATTTTAATGAAAGAATTCTTGCACTGTCATTAACAATGAGTTAAATGAGCTAAAACTTCCCTCTAGTTCCCTATCTTTTGATGAGGAAACAAAGCAGTTCTTTGCATGATTAAGATTTGTGGTATCAGTCCTGAAATGAGAAGCCATAATAATGTATGCTTTATAATTTGTGTAGTTTTTCTTAMCTCCTGCATGACCGCTCTTTTTCTGACTGTTTTTCCAGCTATTTTTATCATGTTTTCTTTTGATTTCAGTGTCTGACATTAAGTTTAAATCTATGTCTATTTTTTTTCTTAGTTGCTGAAGAGATGGGTTGACTTTTCCCAGGCACCTCAGGGAAAGTTGGCCCTGAAACTTCCTTAGGCTATTCAAAAAATCCAGATCTGGTTGTTTTTAGACTTATTTGACTGAATATGAATTGTTGATAGGTAGTGATGATTAAACTATAGCAAAAAGTATATGAAAACATGTGGAAAACCATAAGGCAACAAGCTAAACCCTTCAGTCATTAGAAGTATACCAGGAGTTTAGASAGCTTATTACTAGTAGCAGTTTTATGGTATTTTTTACTAGTGTTGTGATATAACAACAGTTTTGACTATAACAAATACAGAGTTAAAGAAATGGTAAAGGTCACTTTCTCTTGGAGAAAGATTATCATTTCAGTGAAAAAGAATGAGGAATTAAAGTTTTTTGCTGGTAGATTTCTCAGCCAAACCTCAGAATACATTATTCTGTAACAGGATAATTTTTTGRGTTTTGACCTCTTCAGTATTTCTCACCTTGCTTGTTACACACTACTTAACAGTGTTTTGTGAAGAGAGCTCTCTGCCAACTACGAGTGCCAACAATTATCAGATACTCTTTAGTRTCTTGAGGCATTTTAAAAGAAAGGTGTAATAATTTGCTGTACGGATTTTATTCATCTTGATTTTAACTCTGCCTTGCAACCATGAAAACTTATTAAGTACTGCAAGGTTCAGTTTCCTCAGTAAAACTGCAGATGCGTTATTACCTCCATCATTTCTGGTGYGGAAATGGATTTCCGTATCTTTGAATGTCAGATTCATCGGGCATCGATTTGGTTATTTTGGAACATGTAGAACAGAACAACTGAGGTATTATTTTGGGGATCATGGGTTGTTGACATGTGTTATTTTCCTGTTGGATATAAATTCATTCTAGAGCACAATAAAAGCTGGCATAGTTGGTTTAAACTGTGAAGATAGCAGTTATTCGAAATACTGGGCAACACAGACTGTAGCGCTAATACTTTGAGTAGCAAAGGTGCATATTCTGCTAAATAAACTTCAGTAATTACTTGAGGGGGTTTTCCTCTGGAACATTGTAATTTTTCTAGTTTATATTCTTCACAGACTGCTGACCACAGTGACAGTTTTGCTGTTCTTGTATAAAATAACTCACACGTGTGTGCACCTGGTCTTCATTATTGTTACATTGCATATATGGTAATGGCAGAATGGGAAATTTTCTTTTGTGATTTCTGATGACGCCTAGTTTTTGGTACAGCACTTCGCAAATACATTGTTCATTAAATGTCACTATCTGTTAGGCAGCACTAACGGGTAAAAGGACTGTACAAAACATTCTCACTTACGTAACAAGAAAGTTTTATTATAATATGCTTAAAACCTTTTGACTTTTTAAACCTGTCAACAATGCGAACATTGTTACCTTACCAAGGCAAATATATTTACAATAAAAAACAAAGAATTCCAAGAAAAAAAWTGGAAAAGGATATCCTTCTGTGTAATAGCTAATCAGAATGGAAACACTGAAACTTCTCTTTAAAAAGTAAGCATTGAAAGTATAATTAAATGTATATTGACTCAAATCTAGTTGTGGCTAAGTGAGCTGAGTACCAGTAATAATTCAACTTTTTATGCCAAGGCTAAATTTGGCCCACTGTAATTTAAAAATCTTTTTTCCTGTTGATTCTCTTTCTTACAAGGATTTCTGCTCTAAATGTGTGATCCTGAGCAGTTAATTCCAAACCTACAACTTTAATAATACACTTGACTGCCAAATAGAAGTAGTGGTGGGTGGGTAGGTTGGGAAATGCGGAGACCTCTTGTCTCTAAAGGGATGATTGCAACATCTGAATCCATGTGTGATCTCTGATTGCCCTGTCTTACAGAGCTAATAGTTTCCTGCAGCACCAGATGTTGGCAGAGTTTTAAWTGTAACTTTTTGAAGAGTGGTAGGTTTGTTACCTACTTCATGCCAAAGAAATCTGATGTTAAAGTTAGAATTTCTGAGTATTGCCACCAGATGGCACTATTTTGTTAGAAAAACGTCTATGCAATGGCATGAATATCTGGAAAATAAATTATATAGCCTTAAAAGGTGAAAATATAGTAAGCTATGGAAGACAGTGCTTTAATATCTTTAGTCTCAGCTTGTCTGTCTTAAATATGATATACTAGCATTACCACTAATATTTCCAGATTTTTTAGTATTCAGGGTTTCCTAGCTAGAAGGATTTTAAACAGATTTTTCTCCTCCATGGATCCACGAATATTTGGGCTTGTAACACGGCAGCTGAAAGTCTTTACTGTAATCTTTTTTACAAAAGCAGAGGGTACCTAAATATCTGAGTCATGGTTCCTTGTTGAGAGTAATTGTTCCCAACTATCCAACATCCATACTGATAGGGAGCAATAATAATGCCCTGTGGGAACAGTTTAAAACGAAACAAACCCCGACAACCTATGGAGTCCTCAATTTTGCTTGGATTTATTCCACATGATTGTAAGTTTTTGAGTGATTTTGCTTTGTTTTGTTTTTGTCAGTGTCTCAAAAGGAATTTTAGCTCTATTCTGACAGTTATCTATTTGCATTATAGGAACACTTTTATTTTACTTTGATCAGAACAGGAATGTTAGAAATATTAATACAATTTTTTAATTTTAAATTTTGCAAGTATTCTAGGAGACTTTACATGTATATTTTCCTGTAAAATTAAGATAACATTTCAATTTTCAAATGGGAATTAAAATCATTTGCTTAAATACATTTGAAAAACAGTGTTTAAAACAAAAGCTATAAAAGTTTTGTATTTTGTTAAATTTTCTTTACCACTAATTTTAATAAAAATGTATGGTCTAAAGTATCTTAAAATCTGGTTCTGATAGGACAAATAATGCCTTAGAGTCCTGTTGTAAGAGTGTATAATTCTAGATGTAGTCTGAAATTCAAGATTACTACAGAAATCAAAGGAATTTATGACATTATTGGAATGATGAGACTTTGGCTTCCAAGTGATCTAGATGCATCTCAATTCTTTCCCATGTCTATCTTAGACTATTTTTCCTTTTTAAAACTGCGAGATGAAAAGATTCTGTATCTGGTGATTGTAAAAAGAAGTATTTACACCTTGTGTTCTACTTCACTGGAGGTCTTCCAATAAGAAATACAGAATTGTTTATGGGGTTTTCCCGAACTTTTGTTCCTGATTTAAAAATACATAGATGGATTATGGCACTGCGCCCATGTGAAAGCGTTATTTATGCATTATTTTAAGGTCAGTGTCTCCTGCGTGTGGTTATCAGCATCCTTCATTGTACGTACTGAAATAGAATCAGGTGAGTGAGACCTTGCAAAGTTAATTTGCTGTCAGTAGACATTAAACAGTAAGAGTTTTCCCTAGCGAGGTGCTTGGAAGACTGAAGAAATTAGAATGCATATTGCAATATCTGGTTGCACATGTAGCTTCTAGAGGAGGCTTGGGCTACTGGCAACAGGTGTGATGGAACAGTTGGTGGATAGAAACATAAAAAATAGTTTTTGGTAAGTAAACTGACACTTCTGATGTTGTTCAGAGTTGTGTTCATCCAGTATTAATAACTCAGATAAGGTAGAACCGTTATTCTGTTTTAAAGCAAGTTGAATTTCAGCTAAAATGGTTACTAAAGGAAAACATCTTTTATGCTTTAACTGGAGAATGTATGAAGACCAGATAGGCAATAYGTGCTTTCAGACACTTTGCAGTGAAGTTGACAAAGCTAAATTAAAACAAAACAAATCTACTAAACGTATTTCTAGCCATATTCTAGCAGTTTTAAACATACCAATAACTTCAAAGGAGTGGTGGGGGAGATTCTAATTTGATTTTGCAACCCATTCCTGGCATATATCTGAGGCTGGCTAAGTTGTGTCGACTAGAAGCAGATTTTTCAGATGCTTTTTACTGAAACTGTGTTATATAGTTGATTTGCTGGAGGATTAAGGGTTACTCCTGAGATTTTTATTGTGTTCCTGTGCTTAAAGTATACTCTTCTGTTCATTTGTACTTAATTCTGAATCTACACATAACATGAATTGTGATGAGGGTCTGTTTGTTCATATAAGAATACTTCAGATGCATTTGAAATATGAAAATAATTAGCAAAAATGAGTTAATTCCTAAATTTCCTGCTCAGGTTTATGAAGCATTTTTACTGAAATTTCTGTTGAAGTTGATGGAACTTCATTCACTGTAAAGACTTAGGCTTCTTATTTTAACTGAATAAATGTGATTACTTTCTTGGTTAAACTTTAGTCTTCCCCTGTGTTTTATTTCGTTCTGGTTTTACTTGAACTTTTCTTTCTTATGTAAGAATAGCTCAAAATAATCTTGTCTTTCAAAGTTGTATTTGAACACTTCTTCACAGGGAGGTAGCAAAGCTGAAACTTTTTGGACCTTGTGGATGCTGAAGTTTGTATGGTTCCAAAAGCAATTAGACAAACTGAAGGAAAGCTGTTAAAATTGTTGAGCACAAAGGTACCATCTCTGACTCTAGATGTCCTGAGCTTGAAACTTGTTAGAGAGTAGGAGACCATCCCAAGGCAATGTCATATTTTTGTATTCTTCCTGAAGCATTAGGGAGTGAGAATCCTGTCTTTGTGTATATGTGTAGTCTTTAATTATACATGATATATTTATTTTTTTGCCTCAGGATCTCTCCCATAGATTTTGTAGGCAGGATCTGAAGACTCGAGGAATATCACAGCGGTCTGTGTTGTGGTGGACAAGATGCATTAGTAGCAGGATGGATGACCCTGTGAGGGCCAGCCTAATGCGCAAGTATTAAACTATACTACTGACTTTGCCAACTAGTTGTTGGTGATAGGATATCAAAGACTCTGAAATCTTGGGTTTGGTTCCCTCTTCTGAAGGGAGAGACCCTTTTTACCATGTCTTGCTGAGTTTCTGTGTCTCTTCTTACTCCTTTCCCTTTGAACATTTTACTTGTTCCTTATTGCAGCCTTATTTGGTCTTCTAAGAATTCAACCTGCAAAGGTGATATTAAGAGAACTGATTCATTTTGGAGAATCGTAGACTGTTTTGAATATGTCTGATTCAGTGTTTTATATTTATGTATGCATATATATATATATATGTGTGTGTGTGTATATATACACATACACATATAGTATATGTCTGTATAGACGTACACACATTATATACATAGACATACGCATGTAAAGATAGTCTCTGAAGATGTGTATTGTCAGATTATAGTTTAATATTATATAAGTAAGAGACCTCTAATTTAGATGCCCATGTGTGAAGGCTGCATGTTACCTATATCCACTTTACTTGCTTTCCATCATGACTGAGGGTTGTATTTTTCTTGACCTGACAAGTTCTGTTACTTTGCCRGTAAAGCCCATCACATATGTGCGTCACTAATTTCTTTCTTCACATCCAAGCAAAACACTTTTAAAGAAAACACTCATTTAAGACGTGTTATGTTCCTTTTCTCTAGTGATTCTTTCCTTCTAAGATGATTGTGGCATTGTATGGGCTGAGAAATATTCCTCATCTCTTGTCGAGAAGCTGTCAGRCATTCATAAAAATATGCTAAGCACACTAAATAATATTACAATGTTTTTGTAAAACACAGCAGAAAATGTGTATGTTTATCTGTATAGTGTAGTAATAAATATGCACAGCTGTAACAAGTGTGGGGGTTATAGAGAAGAAAGTATTTAAAGAAAACCTTCCCATCCTGTCAGTAGGAAAGTGATCAGAGTTGGCTGCTTACCATGATGAAAGATGTAAGTATGCAAAATGAAGCAACTATTCTGTAGTTAGAGTGGAGGCCCAATAGTGAACCAGAGATTACACTGTTGAAAAACTGATAATTTCTTGTAGATGTTTAAGTGGTAGATATGAGGCCCAACTCTTGTAAATCTGGTTAAGTTTCAAAAGTAGTCAGTGTTTCAATATATTTGGCTTGTCTCTAAACTACTATTTCATTTTTTTTAGTGTAGATGAAAATCATTCAGAGGTTAACTTCAGTTTTATTGGATTATTTGTTATGAAAGATGACCTGAGACTTCAAAACTTCATAAAGTATATTTTTTGTATATTGTTTCCAGCAGCCATTTAAATTAAAAGCTGACGAGGTCTTGGCAATGTAACTTAAACATTTTTGCATTATTTTTAACTTATTTGAAAGTTGATATACTGCCTTTTTGACCTGGTTGCTGTAAAAAGCTACATTCCTTGGCAAATAGTAACCACTGTGTGTGGTCTAAATTCAGCTAACACTGAGCTCTGCTTTGGATAAAGAGGTCTCTTTCCACACATTTCCTAAGCTATAATGAACATTTTTATTAGTGGTTTCACAAAACTCTACAAAGTTCCAGTAAAAATAGAGCCCAAATCCATTTGTACGCAAACCATTTAGCATGTAATGCTCCTTTGAATTCTGTTCTTTATTATAGTGACCATTATATTGCTCATTTTCAAACTGAATGATTCTAAACTTTTTGCAATCTAGTTCATCATTTTTGAGATACTGCCATCTTTTTGCAGTTTCAGTTAAATATAAAGTCTTAAACAGGCATCATGCCGGGAAGGTTTCTCTGTATAATATGCTATTTTTCTGAAATTGCATTTTAATTACCAAAGTCATTGGTTGAATCTGGAGTATCAACTGAGCTGAGCCCTGAGGTTTATGTTTCTAAAGTAGGTAATTCTTTCAGTTAATGTTTTTGGAAAGATTTGGCTCATTGGTACTACCTGTATAACAAGGACAATATGGTTAGTTGCAATATTAGTAAAAGTTCTACTGTTTATGACTTCTAAGAGAGGATCAGTTTTGTTTTTAAATGTGTAGACAGTGTTGATTTGCTTATATTTTCCATGGGAATCTAGGCAAATTGTTTTTAGTGTTTTATATGTATGTCAAACTTCAGTTCCATAGTTTGTTTCAAATATGTAACCACAGATCAATTAAAAAAAAGTATCTGATGTACTTTAAATCTTTTCCTATTTCCTTTCCTACTGTATTATAATTTGTTRTTATTATATGTACCCCCCTCTTCTACTTCACCATTGTTTGTTCCTGCCAGAATCGCAAACTTCTACTCTAGATAGCAGCAGACCTTGTAAGGTACGTGGCAGTATATGTTGCATTGCAGATTTGAAATCTGGCCTTCAGGGAACATCCTTACCTGTTACAGCAAATTGCTCCACTCCTTGGAGACAGTGCAAAACAGGTTCAGTTGATGGCTGTCTGACTTGGCTGTTGTCTTCCTTTTCCCATGCTGTTTCTTCTACCTGGGTAGTCTTTCCTGACTYAGCTTGTCTTTATCTCAGGATGTGTTTTCTTTTTTCTTTTTGAATCTTTAACTGTTAATCTGACATGCTTCTTGTGGTCTGTTTTCTCTATTTTCCTCCCTGTCCAGCACCATAAGTGCTACCAGGATGTAGAAATACTGGTGTTTTGGAGAAGAGAGCGATAAATAACAGGAAAATCTGTTTGTTCCTCTCAAGATACCCTAAGGTACCTCAAGAAAGATCTGATTACAAAATTCTTAGTAGAATCAGAGTGCTTTGGTAATCATTGAAAGCTGTGCCTCCTCAGTAGTTTTGAAAATCAGCAACTTATATAAGCATTTAATACAAACAAAACTGCTAGACAGAGAGCACGCACATTTAAATATTTTGACCCCATGTTTCTCAGGGTATCAAAAGACAGCCCTTATCTGAGCTCACAGTCCAAATCATACAAGTATAAATGGGATAAATGCAAGGGCACAGGGCTTTGTCTGCGAGGAGAACAAGTGGAGAGACTTTGTGAAAGAAAYGGAACTTCTAAAGGGATATTTAAACAAGGAGAATGAATAGGAAGCTGTTTCAAGAGTACAGGTTGATGTGAAAGAATATGAAGAGTCAAGAGTGGGGAAAGTCAGGGGGAAATCATCCAATAGGAAAATGCACCGAGAAATGTAAAGAGAGATTGTGCGTAGGATTCCTGCAAAAAAGACAGGAATGGGAAGACAGCTACTTCCCACTATGTTCCAGATTTTTTTCAGCAAGGCTTGATGTGAAAAAAATAAATGGTTTGAGTTCTGAATGCTGGTGAGATGCTAAAATGTAACCGACATTGTCATGTAAATCTGACTAAGCAATTTTTGATCTTTCTTTTGGCTCTGTATGTTTTTTGAATAGCATTTTTTAGATTCCTGAAGTGCCTAAAACTTAATTTTGATCCAGAAATCTACTGCAGAGGCGTAGTGTAGGAACTCCAGGGAAAAGGATGGTTTTCACACTTCTGAGCTTTATAGTATTAAGTACTAGGTCGTGGGTTCTGAGAGACTGACAAGCATAAGGAAACAAGCCAATTGAAAGTTAATAATTCTTTTATAGTAAAATTAAACAGATACCCAAAATATTTAGCAACAGTATAACTSGACTATACCGCAGTGAAAAAATGCCTATCTGAATTTATTAAGGAATTGCTTTTTCAGAGTATAGAAATAGCTTAGACTTTTCAGTTTTTCTTCATTTTATGAATCTTTTAGTACAATTGGTCCCCCTCTTTTATATCTCAGTGACTGAAAAATCCTTATTCAGTCTTAATCTCCTCAGAAGACTCAAAATAATTAGGCTTTCTAATAAGCTACCTACCTTTGCTGTACTTCTTTAGATGACTTTTTCCCTACTAAATATCCATTGGTCCATATGTAAGGAAGACTTGCACAAGATATTTGAAAAAATATTTTTATTTCTATTATTTCTCTCTCCTTTGTTTGCCTTTAGGGGGGATAAAAGTTTGACATCTGTCCATTCATTTCTCAGACCATCAGACTGGATTTGATTTCTTTTCCTTAACCCATCTCCAGAATTGTAAACAGAATTTAGAGAGTTCTAAGTCTAAGAGTTAGATCTCAAACCTATACGGGAAGTGTTGGCTTCTCTACYGAAGGCTTTCTGAGAGTGCATTGCAAGGTTTCGTGGTAGATATAACACTTGTCAATATTAGCAATTATTTGTTTTCATCCTGTTTTGTTTAGGTTGTAATTGTGACAGTTTAATTTTATCTTCTTATCAGGTAATTCCTTTGACTGCTTGCAAACTTCTTTCAACTTTGTATCAACAGCATCAAATACTCTTAGTAATCTTCCCCTGAAGATTAACTTAGTTTACTGAAGTTTAAAGCTGAGATGTGCTATGGTGATTCTTCTAGCAGATTATTATATATCAGTCTTTGTATTTGCACAATCTAGAAATGAACATGCAGGATTTGGGAATCTTTCTCTAGATAATATTAAATGTACAAATTAAAGCACTTTTTTTCCCCCTAGAATAGGAATTTTTCTAGTGTCAGGATAAGAGAAGAAAGCCAAATGGATAAACACATGAGATAATAGTGTATGAAATGACTTTGTGGTTGGTGAAATCAAATGTTCTCCAGTGATTTGAGTAGAAATATAATCAGGTTTTCTAAGACTGCTGCTTATGTTCTGATATTTTAAGTATCCTTTTTCACTTGTAAGATTAAAAAAAAACAAAAATAGTTAACCTTTTCTTAGAATCTGTGCAGAGAATTTGCTCATTATCTGTTTTGGTTCATTCAAAAATCAGAACAAAAATCCCTTAAAGGTGGTGACCTGCAGTTGACTACGTGATCTGTGATATTTACAGGAAGATTAGAAGGAAGAGCATATCCCTTAACTAGTTTTACAGTTTTCAAATGATGAGGGGTGGGAATATACAAATGTACCTGAAAGTGTAAGCTGTGTTTGTCTGCTTTTCATTCTTAAAGCATATGGAGAGTTATTTCCTACGTATGTTTTGTCAGAGTGATTAATGGCTTGTATCCATACATTAGAACCGAGAGTATGAAGATTTATATGCTTTTGTTTTGAAAAGCAACATCAAGCCCATAAATATATTCTAAATGTACTCCATCTGATGAGCATGTGACCTGTAGTGGACATTTACAGTAAATGACTAAATCCATTTGGACATGTTTTGAAAGCTATTAAATACACTTTAAAATGTCATACATACATGGCTCATGACATATTAAAGCCGATATTTATGTTTATGAGACACTGTTTAAGAACAGAAAAGGTGTATTTTCCCAAATATRCCTATTTCTTTACTTTCTAAATTGAGGAATGCATTACAAATGCTAGTGGAGGTCAGGATAGATTAGTGAAAGTGGTGAAGGTCCAAACTTTTCATACAGTTTATTTACATAGTTTACTCAGAGTTCCATGATGATGCCTGGTGGATGATACAGTGTAGTATTGGAAAATGTTCTATGATATTTAAACTGTAAATGAGGAAAAGCAGATCAAAAGATCCCCATATAATGGAATTGTTTTCAATACAGAATCACAGAATGATTGAGGTTGGAAGGGATCTGTGGAGGTCATCCAGTCCAACCCCCCCTGCTCAGACAGGGCCACCTAGAGCATGTTGCACAGGATCACATCCAGGTGAGTTTTGAATATCTACAGAGAAGGGGACTCCACAACCTCTCTGGGCAGCCTGTTCCAGTGCGCTGTCACCCTCACAGTTCACTCTCATGTTCAGATGGAACTTTCTGTGTTTCAGTTCCAAGCAAAAATGAATTTGAGATCTTTTAGGCAGACCCAGTTTAATGTTCCATATTATCTCTAGTAGCAGAAGGAGACCTACTTCATTTTAAAGATGGTTCAAATATTTCTAATATGTCTTTCTGAAAGTTAAAACTGATGTTCATGATTTACAGTCCTGTGCCTGTTACATAATTGGAGATTCATAATTTTGTAAATACTGGGTCCTGTGGGAAATTACCTGAAGCCAGCCAGTAGGAGACAGTATGAGAGAAGCTTATATGGATTTTTGACCTTCTAGATACGATATTAAGTCAGTTATGCTCAAATGTATTCCAGGACTGTTAAAAATGTTCTAGCTCTAACTTCTTGCAAACAGAGCAAGAGAACAGAGACATAGATACTCAGGTAGAGCCTGCTGGTGACTGACTCTTTGACTTGGCTATGGATCATCTTCCTGTGTATATAGTGTTCTTTGTTACACCTACTTTTGCCTATTCTATAGATTCACCCCCCCCCGAAATATTCTAGGCTTTTTTTGTAGTCAGTTGTGTAGAAGAGTTTATCACTATTGTTCATTTGAAGTAATGATGGGTCAGGCCCTGGGTGTGAATTGTGTCTGAGAGAACTTGCCTGAATCAACATTGCAAGCTGGGTGTATTCTAGTCTTAATGAAGACGTACCCATGATTTAAATCTGCAGTTTGTATGCACATTATTAGGTTCAAGGTACATCTGTATGATTTTGTATTTTGAGGAAGAAATTAGTTAAGAACATGGAGATTACTAGTGCAGAATACTGTCACTTAGAACCTCTGGGATTTTATTTCTGGGAGAGATACAAACCTGTTCATATAATACATTTTTTAGAGAAAATGTGAAAGATTTAATTTACTAGCTCTCTTACTTGGCCATCTGAGTAACATTGTTTACTTTCCTAGCACTCATGTTCAATAGAAAGCCCAGATTACTTCAGCAAATTTATGAAATGTGATTTTTGGATGCTTTTTCCTGTCTTGTACAGGTTTGTGAAATATCTTCAAACAAAATCTTTACCTCTGAGGTTTTTTTTAAATGTTGTTTTGATCATCTAGATTTTTTTCTAATATTTCTGATGGATTTAAAATATCTGAACTGTCAGTGAATGATTGGAGTTGTGTAAGAATCTTTATTTTAGTGATATAAGGGGATATTGAATGATGGCAGAATTTTTTTAGCATATCTGAACAGTACAAGTTGTTAGCATGTTCGCATTTCTGTAAGAAGTACCTGGTTAAGGCCCAGTGGGGCCAAGAACGTTGTTTACTCTACTCTTGACTCCTGCAGTATAACAATAAAAAAGTGATTAAAATTTAAGTAGTCATGMGAGATTTTCTCTATATCTAATTTCTTCAGTGTTGTTGTACATTAAAACTGCATCATTGCATAATACTGTTGTGGTAAGTATTGCTGAATTACCTTGTTTAGCAACCTACAGAAATAAGAACAGTAAYTTTTTAATAAGTAGTCTAGTTCAAATGTGCTGAGTTCAAAGATTGTTTAGCATTATGGTTGTTAATTGTTTTCTCCACAGACCTTTATTTTCAGGGAGTTAGCGCACCACAAAAATCTTCTAGAAGACAAAATTTAATATTCAGTTTCTCATATTGGAGAGTATTTTCAAGTTCATTTTTGGGGAGGTAACTTACCTTAAGTTACTTCACAAGGAAGGCCAAAGAGAAGTTTCCTTTAAATGTCTGTATTCATCATGGAAATAAAAAGGTGTTTTTTAAAATTTAGCATCTGCTAATATAATCTAGTTGTTCTTGGTATTAAAATTTTACTATATCAATAATGTGCTTTTGAAAATATACTAGTTTATGTAAATATTCTTGAATATAATTGATATAAATAGTATTAAATATAACTGAACTGCGATTAAACTTTTTTTCTTATAATACTCAATACTGTTTTTGAGTATATTCACACTAGGCTGAGAAACTGTCGTCTTAATTTTAGARTAAGACAGTATCATCCCTGCTGTCAGATAAAAGAAATTCAGAGAATAGGTGATAGCTCAGGATTCATGTAACAATTAATATAATGAATACATGTCTAGTAGAATTGAAGTTTAAGTTGTGAAGAAATGAGAGGGGGAAGTGTTTCAGAGATGAATACTTTTCTATTTCTTGAAAGCCACGCTTTAATGTTGAAAACAGACCAGTGGAAGTGTATGAGAAAGCTTCATTACTACAGCACTTTGCTTTGCAGTCTTTTTCTTTTTCTTTCTTTCTTTCTTTTTTTTTTTTTTTAAAGCAGTTCCTCATCAACATATTTACTGCTTTGGTAAAGTAAGTCTTTGACTTACTTTAACAGTCACAGTCTGCTAAAGAGCTTCTTTTCCATGTTAAAATAGCACTTCATATTTTTCTCGCCAGCCAGCAAAATGTGGTTTCCTTGTCTGTTTTGGAAGCTGCATTTTTCACTGTTTTAATTAAGATGTTTTATTATATGTTTTTCCATTCTGGTGAAGATAATTTAAAATATAAATAGACTGCATTTAAACAATATTTTTTGAACTATGATTCAATTTTACTTCATTATTGTTGTCTCATTGTAATGTGCCTGTTACCATTAATGGTAATTGTTTGTTGTTTTTAAAGTTTTCAGAACCAGGGTTCAATCAGCTGTGTATGGGATGAATGCATTTTTTTATTTCTCTAAAAGGCTCGCTATCGAACATGATCTGTTGTAAGAGCTGAAAATTCCAAGGACATCCAGATTAAGGAAACAGATTTTCTGGAATAGCAGTATCATTGAAAACACTAGAACAAGTTTTTTTGAGACTCTATTCCAAGACCAATGCACACACTCATTTTCATATTTTTATGTAGTTTGCCAGACATATTTAATAAATGAAGTTTATGACCTTCTAAAACTGTTACTGAGTTTGTATCACACGGTTTTGCGTTGTCTAAACCAGCCATGTTTCTTTGTCCAGAAAATGAGCTCAGACTGAAAAGTGATGTTGAAATGTTGAAATGATAGGTTAGGTAACATACTTCATATCTAATATTTTTATAAATGTATTTGCAGATAAATTTTGACCATGTGTCCAGATTAATAAAGTGCTATGACTTAATTTCTGAATATCTTATGTCTGCCATAAAAGTTTCCTCTTCATGTTACTTAAAGATAACATTAGCTCCTCACAAGTACAATTTTGTATCTCATATTGTGCAAAGATTTTGTAGGAAGAAAGTTTGATGTGAAATTGTGAATGTCTCCTCTMAAATAAGAAACACAACAACCAGAAAACCCTCAATGTCTACTGGCATTTTTGCAATTTTCATTATTTCCAGTGAAAATTCTCATGATGCACACATCTACTTCATATGGTTATGCTACATACATGTTGAATATTTACAGTACAAATGGGTCTAATTACTCCTGATAGATAAAAAAAACTCGAGCAAAATGGATACAATTGTACTGTAAAATGGCCTAGAATAACATTAGTTTRAAATATTCATTAGCCAAAAATAAAAGAGAATCTCTAACACTCAGAACGCTTCTCTGAAGGCGCATGTGATTATTTTATTCTGTATTAGTTTCACTGATAGCACATTGTTAAACACAATGAGTTAGAAGATATGAGCAAATTTGTATTTTAGCCACTGATTTACAGTTCTGCAACATGTAGATATTTAACATGAGGATGCCTTCATTCTCAAATAGGATAGCATTATTTAAAATTGATTAGTAGCAATTCACAGCAGCCTGCCAAATTACTAATGGAAGCCATTTGAATCAATTCTCTCATATAATTTAAATGCCATTTCACTGCATATAGTTTAACCAGGAAAGAATCCCAGCTTGCAGCCAGCAAAATTAATTATTTATTATTCTTTTCATAAATATTTTCCTGGTCCGAAGTCATAAAACAAAATAAATGCTTATACTCTGAAACTTTTTTCAGTGTTTGCACACTTCAAGTGGCTAATTTGAGAAATGTCATACTATTAGTTTTTACTTACGTCTGTCAAAAAGCATTTATATGTGTATGTCAGGATTTTTTTTTTTTTCCTTACCTGATTGCTTTTTGTGGAGTGTGCATTTAAGGCTAAATTACAAATTGGATTCTGCTGTTAACTGAGGGCCTATTCAGCAAAAATTATATATAGGCTGTTTTTCCGAAGGTCGTGGAATCTGGCTGCTGCTTTGCTGGGGTGATGAAGTGGGGAACTCCTTTTGGACCTGAATTCATTTTTGTGGAGATCTGCCTGGGCGTTCCACAGTGGAGTTGTCTGATTGTGGAGACTTGTTGTGTAAGATTTATTTGGTATAGGCCTCTAATCAGTCACTGAAGAATTGTCCTGTATATGCACAAATGTTGTTATTGTTTTTTGTTTGAAAATGAGTTATATTATGCTTGTGAACTAATGGTATATTATATATTGCTGTATCTTAAAAATAAGCGTTCTAGTGTTTGGCTGGTTTTGGCTGAGATTTTGCACAGTCAGCTCTATATAAAAGAGTATCTTTTAATTTCGTGCTTTGCTTACTCATCTATYGCACTGCCAATTGCAGCTACTGTGGTGCCAAACAAGTAAAAACATATTTCATAAGAAAACACAGAGCAATGTTGGTGCTGCAGCAGCATAGGAAGTGCATTACTACAGCTGCTACTCTTCAGATGGAAATAACCTATTGAAATCCTCTTGGGTGGTCTTTAGCTGCTGTCCAATGTGACTAAGACAACCCAAGATTTTTTTTTTTAAGTGTGTTAATTTAAAAAGCATATTTCAATGTCTGTTGCTCATATATGGTGATAGATATTGTGAGGGTTAAAATATGTGTGAAAATTAATCAACCTCAGTCGGCCTTTCTTCACTGGAGTTGTGATATGTAAGTTGACCTTGAGGTGTACTGATAATATATGTCAAAGATATTTAGCAGGCTTTTGCCATGAGTGCCCATATAGATACGGTGAGCATGTGACTGGACTGATTATGGACCTGAAGGCTCTTTCCCTACAAAATATGTGCATCAAGTCAAGAAAGGTCAGCCTGCAGGAAGGATATTTAAGAAAGAAAGCTTCAGCTGTGTTGGCACCCTTGGAAATCTAATACCTGTTTAAGCATTAAGGTCTTACAAGTAGTCTGGTGAATATATTCCGGAGACTCTGAAATTTCCCAAGTAAAAGGGGAAGAGAAAAACCTTAGTAAGTAGTTTTGTTGAAAATGTGGAAGAATCCTTGGTCTTACATTTAAGCTGAAGGACTTAAATGTCAGATCTTCTAAAACAGGGGAGTTAGCTAATGTTCCTTAGGTGTTGCTCCCCCCTCCCCCCCAAAAGAGATAGCGCACAAAAAGCAGGACTGTGATGGATGTGACTGGGCTGCGATTTCTTGTCATGGAAAGAAAAGCTTTATGGTAATGAGTCTGTGCTGGCTTGCTTGTTTGTTTGCTTTTTCCTGGAGAGTCGCTGCTTTCGTAACGCTAAAGGGGTGAAGGAAATGTTTTTTGACAAATGTGACCGAGAGCATTCYAGAAGAAAGTCATCGATCTGCCTAGAAGATGGGGCCTGTTGAATAGGGGCTGAGCTCTGCCAGGTGGAGCAGAAGCCTCGTGGAGGGAACCGGCCGCTCCCTCAAACAGACCGGGAAGCTGGAGTATTCGAAGGCGGCTGTGCCGTATTTCCCTTTCTTTTCCGAGAAGTCTTACAGAAAAATAGTTCCTTAACTGTATCCATTGGCATTTTAAGATTAATAATTCTTCGCAGTCACTCAGTCACTCTCAGTACAGACTTCCGAAGATCGTTTATTCTGCAGCTCGTCCGCCCCGGCGGCGCTGAGGCGGACGGGGCTCTGTGGAGAGAGCGTGCCGCTCGAGGCGGGTGCTGTGCTGGGAAGCCGTGCCGGCGTGCGCGGATCTAGGCTGCGCGCTGGGAGGGAGCGGGGCGGCGCGGCCGTACTGGCCTTTTGCGCTGTGGTTAACTGAGGAGACGGCCGGTAACGCGGCGGCCTGGCTTACGGGTGCTCCACCTGGGAAAGGAGGAGGGCGGGACGCCTGGCAGCTCCGYGCCCCCCGCGGGGCCCTGGGGTGTGTTAACAGCAGGAAGAGATCGCTGGTGTGAACAGAGGAGTCAGACCTTTCTCCTGTATTAGTGAGAATTAGGAATCAAACGGGAAGCAGTTTATGACCAAGTTGCAATGTCCAACAGTTGCGAAGGCCTGCAGGTGCCAGGCGGAGGAACGCTGGTGGGGTGCAGCAGGGAGAAGYGTAGCCGTGGGAAAGGGCTGAGTGAGCAGAGATTTTTTTTTTGGAGAAAATATAGCAGAGCTAGAGCTTCATATCGTAAGGCATCAGTTTCACCTGGGCTGTTAGCCATGGAAGTGGCAGGCGCTGCGCGGCATTGCCTGTAGATAGTACGGCCAGYGGCCCAGCTGAAGAAGGGCTCGGAGCCGTGGACGGTCCTGCCTCGTCGCCGGGCTGCTCGCCGGGGCTCCCCACTGGCGGCGGCGCAGCCTGCCTGCTCCTCAGCCACCAGCGTAGCCTTCCGGGCAAGCTTAGGAAAACAGGTTAAAAAACAKGGTGGCAGCTTGACTCTCCTGAAATTTTTTTTCATATTTCTCTTCATATTGCGAAACAGATTACTGTGTATCCAGAGRTTAAAGAGACACTCACATGAATGAAAATTTCTTTCTACGAATTCTTCTTTTATCCAAATAAATGAAGTTTAGGGTGATATGCTGCCGTATTTTGTCAGGAATTTTCATTCTGAAGAGAAAAGAAATGAAGCAAGACCTCCTGTTTCTAAATATCTAAGGATACAACTTTCTGTAAGTGGAGACGTAACTCTCTGTTACAGTACTGTTTGATCCAGTTGCAGATTTCTGAATGCTGGCTGGATAGTTTGCATACATCTYGCCATTGAAGCATTTTTCCGTTTTCTGTTTCCTATGGTAAATGTGTGAAAGATTTTTTTTTGAACTCTTTTTGTAAAGTTTGAAAAGAAATAAAATTTACAGCTGGTGAAGAACCAGTTTTTTACATACTGGACCTTCTCAGTAACCAATTTTTTCTTATGTCTCAGAACTCTCATTAATTTTTCACAGGCTTGTGATGGATAGTTTTTATTTATTCACGTCTGAGGTTCTGTTGTGTGAAAAGGACTCATTTTATAACATTACGTATTCATGGCTTGGGATAGATGGGATAAGGAACTTATTATTAATGTGTCACAGTGGGAAACTTACTCTGGGTTCATTTGCGAATCTTGTTAAATGTGGTGCGGTCAGCAGACAGTGCTGAAATTTTTGATACATTTTATTGGAGAAGGGTAAAGAGGTTCAGTGATGCTTCCTTATCTAAACAACGCAAGATGGTGTCTTTCTAAATGCATTTGAAACAATGTATGAATAACAGGAGGGTAGAAGCAAAATATGCTTGTACAACATTAAAAATAACAATGCATTTTCACTTTACTTTCTACAAGTGCCAGTTGGGGTTGAAGTCTGTTTAAATCCAGTTTAATTAAATATTGTTGCATATTTCACAAAAATCACAGGACTTGCTTGCAGTATAGTGAATTGTCGTCAGAGCGTTCCAAAATGTGTAATTTGATTTCTAGCAAGTTACCTGTAGTGGCTCATCCAGGCCATGTCTCACTGCGATGCTCTTGTTAATGCGTAGTTCCGCAGTGCAACTTGTGTTGCATGTATGCATACAAAATTTAGTCTGGAATCAGTGGGCAGTCTCTGTATTGAATATGTGCAGCTCCTTAATTTTTACTATATATGTTGAAGTTCAGTGTAAACTTCTACTTTACAATTCTAGAATTGGATCTGTTTTAGGATACTCAAATATCCTTTTTTTACAGGGATGCAAGGATACTCATCTTCAAAGCAGTTTACATGCTCATTTTCCTAAATACAGAAATGGGCTAAGGGAAGAAGCCTATAAGTTAGTTGTGCTTGTTGCTTCCATTTATGACACATTGTTACCTTTGTACTTAAACCTGTGTCTAAATTTCCARCAATAATCTGTCGGCTATACTAAATATGAATCCATTTCTTAACAAAAGAACTTGTGAATGAAGATACTAGTATTAAAGATATCAGCAATTATTCAAGCATTTAAGAGCATATTCTTAAAATACAACTAAATTCTCCTTTTGAAATACTTCAATTCTTTTTCAAATAATAAAATTATGCTAAATGACTGTCACTTAAGCATTTTGAGGTGACTAGGACAAGACAATTTATGATGGCTGTATTTTAACAGAAGATTTTCAGTGATGTTAAATGTTAGCTTTAATAGGGATCCTGCTGGTAGGTCAACAGTATTATATTGTCATTTATAATAGAAGAGCTGGGCAGTGAGAAAACTGTAGTCTATTAAGAGTTTGTGAGTGTGTGCGTGTGTATACAGTGAAATAATATCTAGTGTAATGTGAAGTGACAGTCAAAATTACAGCTTTTCTCTTGCCGCAAGGGTACTTCTCTGCCAAGTATAGTAATATTGTTGTAGCAGTGTTCAAGGTTGTCAGCAATTCTTGGTTACTCTGCAGAGAGCCATAACTGTGTGTGTGGAAGCAAGGAGCTTCCTGTCAAGGGAGATACTATAATTTTGATATATATTTGTTGGTGCCAAACTGCAATTAAATAAGGAGGCGTTGGAAGAGGTTTTATTTAACCAACTCAAATTTGTTGATTAATTAGTTAAAACAAAACAAAAAAAAAAATTAAATGAACTCCTATTCATTATATGAATATAGTTTAAATTATGAATTTATTTTTTTCATGCTCCAATAAATGTTTCACCAAATATACTTTATTTCTGTTGATTAATTTGTGGTTGCTGAGGATGTACAAGACATACTGATTTTAGTCAAAATCTTAGTGCTAAAGCTAATTATCTGTCAGGAAATTATGTATTTTAAGGGATGATTGCTGACTTTAGTTTTCAAAGGTCTGCCATGGAAACTGGATCTTCCCAAAAGCACTGTTTTTCAGAATGTGTCAAGACTTCTACAGAATGCCATCACAAAAATGCTTATTTTCCATATTAGAAGCAGTAAAGAGTTTCTCTTGCATTCCCACTCTGAAGATTGATAGTAGTATCAAGTTTTATTCATTTGAAAAATACCTTGTTTCTTGATTATTAGATTGGATGAAATGGAGATGGGGAGAACCTTGGGGAAAAATTGCTTTGAAGAAAATTGGGAACTTTCCTGCTATACTTAAGTAAAGCATTCAGATATAAGCCTACTTATGTGATCTTAACTACTCACATTTTTAAAATTTACTGATATGTTTACATAATTCGCTGAAAAATTACGTAGCCAAATCCCCTACTGATTTTTATTGAATAGTTTCCAAATGGAGCTGCTGATGCATCCTTGTGAGAAACTGAGTATATGCTGCAGTTTACAGATGTGTTAAAGAGCTCAATGTGTACCTTCAGGTGGCTCAGTGAATAAGCTTAACTTCTAAATGCAAAATGCAGTGATAATATTTTTTATGCACTGAGGCCCATCCTCAATAGAAGGGCATAACTTTAACCCGAGTGGCAAAGGAGCTGTCCACGTGCGTTGTGGTGGCTGATATGCAGGAGCAAGGGAACTTGCTTCCCTGCAAAGATGGCAGTAAGCCTTGAGTCTGGGCATGTTATCTGAGCTGTATGCCGTAATCATGGAATCCGTCCATTTTTCTGTAAATATATGTTTTACGGATGTATTTTATGATTGTCTGCCATGTTTTGAGAATTTTCTGAATCAGCTGTTAAGGTTATGAGTRCCTGAATCTCTGCTTGTAGCTCCTTTGAAGTCTCTAGAAATTTTGCTTTTTTCCTCTGCATCCTTATCACTTCATAATGAAAGTATTAGTGCTYAAGAGGTGATCATAGAAGAGTGTGTTTGTATGCAAAAATGCACATACCATTGTACACATAATGAAGCTTTTTAACCTCAGTGAACTGAAAGCACCGAGTGTAACAAAGCAGTTTACCAAATATAAATTCTTTCAGAATGCCGTATTTTTTTTTCAGTTGAATAAATGTATTACACAGCAGGACAGATTTTCTTTGTGGCCTTGTTGTTGCAATTTGAGAACAAACACAGTTTTCTTTAGCTGGTGAAGAAAGCAACATCTGTTCTTGGTTTCCTGCAGCTTTCCTTCTTCTGACAGTGCATTCRGATGCACAAGTTAAATTCTTTCCTCGGAAACAGAAAATTAAAAATCTGACCCCTCCTTCAAAGCAATGGTTACATTGTGACAACAGTGGGTTGAGCCAAATTCAGCTATGTCAAGCAAGAACTATAAAAGTAGATAGATTGCCCTCTAAGCTTCACTTTATTGGATATTGTAATTGACATATAGTTGTCATTTATAATCATCTGTCCATTCCTGTGAGTTGGGAGCAGTAAAGTTAATTGTGGCTGCTCATTTGCATTAATCTCACCTCTGAAGGGTACAGTAACCCATTAATATCATGTCATGATGAATTATCACAAATAACATTGAACATATTGATTAATGATCTCTGAGATTTGTATCTCGTTAAAACATTTTGTTAGCTCTTTAAACTTTTAAGCAGACAGTCAACGTGTGCGGGAGAGGTTTTGAGATCACCCAGGAGGTGATGAAAAGTTATGACATACATTTTGGGTCACTAATTAAAACTTACTTAAAAAGGTTTCGTACTAATTAAAAAATTTTTTTTATAAAGGTTTAGTGCTTACAAACTTGCTTAATTGGAAGAATTGTCTTATAATTGCTCACTATTCAAGTGGATAGTAATTTTTTGTTGAGTTAGAATCAAATAAGAAATAACAAGGAGTAATGAAAATAGGAAATTTTCGTATTTTAAAAACAAGACATTATTTCATTTAAGTTTCTATTCTATAACAAGAATCATACCCAGAGTAGCGTATATTTTAAAAATCCATCCAAATATATATGTTTATATGAAATTTCCTTGATTTTAAATTGTGTTCTTAATGAAAAATTTTGCTTCTCTGATTTAGCGCTCAGTTATTTTTTTCCTGCTTCTCTTTGTTTAGGTGCACAGATATATAYATAAGGGTGAATGAAACGTTATCCAGTGGGTGACTATCTAGTTTGAAGTGACTGGCAATTAAATATTTTAAAATCTGATTATTACATTTTTAAATTCCTGGACACGAAGAGCAGGCGAGGGAATGACTGTTTTGGAACTGTATTTCCAGAAGGTAACTTGGCAGGACAGGAGGGACTCCTTTGCATACGTGTGTATTGTGTTTCAAAAGTCTATACCTCGAGGAGGTGACAAGTCACATGGGCAGAACATGTTGGGCTTAAACTGCTTTGCTTTCTCAGTCCGGCTCTTGCCGTTTCCCCGGCCAGGCCCCGGGAGCAGGGCGGTTATTTAGATTGCTGGTAACACCACCGGCCCCTCTCTACAACTGAGCAGCATCTTTTTCTTGTAGCTGTTCCCTGTGTTAATTTAGGATGAAATTTGTGCACTCTGCCAAATAAAATACACTAGTTTTATGTAGGAGGCTAATGTGAAGATTAGAGGGAAAAAAATCATCCTTTCTAACTTGAAGCTAACGATTTGGGAAATCTTCACAGATGTGCCCTGACTTCTGCTGCTCTGGGCTTGTACAGTGGCTAATTGCATCACATCGCCCTTCCCCAGGCTGGGGTTTTGRTATGTGAACTAACACAATTTTACCTTATTTGCTAGCTTTTCCAGCCAACCCCTACAATCTTCTTTCAGTAATTCCTGAGAGCCAGTTTCACTGGCACACGAGGTGGAGAGTCAAGGATTATATTCTAGCTATAATTTATGATTAACTAGATTTATGGCTGAGATCCCAAAACAGCTTCAGTACTGTGGCCTGAGGAATTGAAGGCAAAATGGAGACTATCATTCAGAATTGTTTGCTTCTGTGAATTTAAGAAAAAGCCCTAGTTACATTTGAAAACAAAACCAGAAACCTCTGTTTGTTTTGCAGTTGGGAAGCAGTTCAGTTTCATACTAAGGAATTTAGCACTTGAAGTACATATTGAAGTATTCAGCCTTTTTATTATTCAACTAACTAGTTTAAACCTTATTGTTCATCATCTAAAGCCTACCAGTGAATAATACATGTTATACTCTCCCGTAGTTCCCCCCCCCCCAAAAAAATAAAAATAGTAGTGTGTGGGGAACACAAACAGGGTTTGTTTTTACCCATAATATTCATTCTTACTCATTTTTAAAACCTGCTAACGGAAATATTTCCATTCAGCTCATTAATCAATTGTGATTTTCATTCCCTTGTTTTGTAAAAGCTGTTGCAATAAATACTTTTTTTCACAAAGCGAAAATCTAAGAGATGGATGCAGCAAGCGTAATTAATAGCACCCAGTTACAGAAGATCAGCAAGTTTGTGAGATTCACATGCTGCTTTACCATATGGCTGCCCAGTAGGCGAAAAATTTGATTAATGTTTTGAAGTAGATTTTTTTCAGCAAATATTACAGCCCCAGATGAAGAATTTTACTTTCTAGTATTGTTAGACTTAACTAAAGTAACGGATCCTTTGATTTAAAGCTAAGTAATATTTTGATCTCATGAAACTTTACATGCAAAAAGAATTACAGTTTTGCTGTATAAAGAACAGACCCTGTAGCTTGTTTATAATTTGGCCAATAATGGTTTAAAATTTTGTTTAATCTTTTTTCTTATGTTGATTGTTTAAGATAGCAGTAACAGTATGTGGGAAGTTTTGTTTATTATTTTAAAAAAGGAATACCCTGCCTCCCCCCAAAAAATTTGTAACAAAGTTAAYGAGTTTACGTTAGTTTGTAGTTCCGGTTTCCTTAAAAATCAAAGTTTAGTAGTTTGCAGATGCACAATCAGAAAAACTAATACGTGATTACTTCAGTAAAACATAGTTTTAAATAAATTTATGTTAACAAAACTGTAAAATGTGTTCATTTTACTTTTAAGAGTTTTTGGGATAATTGCAGTTAAGACTTAATTTATTGATTTGCTTCCCCCCCTCAACGTTTACCTATAATAAAAAAAAAAATTAAAAAATGCATAATGCATTRATCCCATTACTAGGGATTAAGTGCTCTCATGCAACGGTAACACACAGCAGGAAGTTTTGCTTTTCTCACAAATTCTCAGTTTAATATAGGGAACATCAGCAGCTGGTAAAGAGCAGATTCAGGGCGCTGAGCTGCAATGGAGCGGAGAGCAGCTTTGCGCGGAAGTCTTGCTGAGCTTCCAGAAYGCTGCCGAGAAAGCATTACCTAGCACTGCTTTGCCACTTTGCTTTCTTCCCATTGCTTCAGGTAATGCCGAGGTTCAGCTGCTGGGGTGCTAAGGCTGAATACAGGAGAATTTCTGATACCTTTTTTGCAGTTCTTATATTTATATCATAGTAGAAATTGCTGATTGTTTCTAAGGGTGTGTTAACATGGGAAAAATGGTTAGACTGGCTGTACGTATCCCCAAATCAAAGATGTTGGCTCAAAGTACTTACATTTCTCATTTCATGTGAGGGAGTGAGAACTCAAATCTAACAATGAAATAAAGCTGAATAAAAATAAGTCATCAGCTGTTTTGAAAGCAAAATTTTCACCATTGTCAATCAAGGTAGTGCATGACAGTAGGTGGTGTCCAGTCACATTACTTACTGTTGCTATATATCAAAGGTAGGAAACCAACCGTATTTTTTTTATTTTGAAAGAAAGAAAATGGAGCATATCTGAGATAGTGAAATTAAAGATTTACTTCTGGAAAATACAAATGTCACAGTGACTTGTGCCTTAGATTAATAGGCAGCTAACAGATGACAAAGCAATGTGACTAAACCCATTCCCTTAGCACAGAAGGACTGATTGAATTGTTTTATCCTTTTGAGATAGGACAGTTAATTAAATTGATATGAGCTTCTCAGGCTTGCCCTGTTTGAAGACTGGCTCTAGTATTCTTTTTTGTTAACATTATCAAATTTATTACACTTTGTACAAAGTATATGAACATTTTTTTTATTAGGATATTTTCCATGTATTATCTTTTTTTGTGTGTATCAGTGATTCTCTTGTCAGTGATTTATTTCTAATGAGAACACATTTTATGGTGTAAGTTCAGGTAAAATGTACCAGTGTTACCCTTAACCTGTGAATAAACTAAGTGCCTATGTTCAGATATTCTGTTATATACTCATCAAAATGTGGAGAAATTGATGTTTTATCTAATTTTCTTTTGCTCACAGTTTTTATACAGCTCTTTAAGAAATAAATAGGATTTTCAAATATTTTAATAGTGGATCTGAATTTTTAATTGCTAATGTCTGCAGAAGGTTGCTTGAAGCTGCTTGAACTGTATGATTAAATTATGCCATCGGATGTAATTATTACTTAATCTAAATGAATGGAGGGGGGGGGCTGGGGGACAGCCTTGTGTTGAATGTTGCTTGGCTTTTTATTTCTGTAAAAAAAAGGAAAGGGCTGACTGTATACTGTGATGGCCCTTCCTGTTAATGCTCATGTTTTTAACTGTTTCAGAATTACTGTTGTGCTTTAAATCTGTCAAGCAGGTCTGTAAGGGATTGTCTATTGAAGAGACTGTAGAGTGGTCAGTCTAAAAAGCTCCTTAGTGTAGTACTTTGAATTTTAAATCGCACGCATAATTCAAAGGTAATGTAACTTTCAGTGTCGGATTTAAGTCCGTTCAGTTAAATGGAGAAAAATGACTGACATAAGGAATGAGTTATTGATTTGTTGTAGGAAAATGACTTCTGTAATATAGGAAGTATGGTAAAAGGAACAGCTTAATTATTTAGGGGGCACTGTTGAAAAAAAGTGCTTCTGCAGCATTGTAAATTGTCTGAATAAGAGTGATTTATTTTTTTCTAATAAGATAGAACTTGTGTATTTCTTCACTATTTTTTGTACGCATGCATATAAGGCACAAAAGTAGACAACAGGAAATAATGTGATGCTTAAAAGCACAAAACTTAACTGGTGTTTTTCAGGTACTTGCATTATGCTTGCGTTTTGTGGAATCGGGATRACTGGATGAAAAAAAACCATGCACAAAGTTATCCTGATACTCTTGTTTTTTGTTGATGATAYGAACATTTAAAATATGAATTTATCAAATATATGTGGAAATTTATATCTGTGCTAGCATGCACTTTAAAATATGATATTTTACAGTCTTGATATCAGATAAGATATTTGCTTTGACTTTTTCCACATGGTCTTTTTTTTGATTTAATGGTATTCTTTGCTGAAGGAGTACAGTCTCATGTTATTTTGACTGCAGTTCACAATTCTTGGCAGCTTCTCAGATAAACAGAATATTTGTGGTTAATTGGTTGAACATGTTCAACAATTACAATTATATTAAAGCCATAATGTGTTTGAACATTTGTCCACTGCAGGCTGCTAGTAAGTGCTAACTTAAATGTCTCTCTTTATGATTGGAGCTAGTTTGTAGCTGGCTTTTGTCAAAAGAATCTGTGCAAAGTTTAAAAGGCAAATGTATAAAAAAGCACCTAATAGTACCAGTCTGCTTAAGAGTTTGTCAGTGACCAATATGTATGCCCTTATTTTTAGGGATTTATAATTTAATCTTAAAATTTGCTATTGTCCTGAAGTTAGGTGTCTAAACTTTCAGTGTTACTAAAGAGAAGTAGGAGTCAGTATTATTTTTATTAAGTAAATTTTCAGGAGTACTACTTTGCCCTTCCAAATGAAATAAAGAATTGGAAGCTTATCCACTGTATATTTTAAGTCCAAAGTATGGAATTCATATTTGCTACTGCACTTTAAGGGGATGCCAATAGACTTGAGTACATAATGAATATAAAAAGGTAGAATCTCAGAGTACTAATGGAATTAGGTGTGCAGTCTGATTTTTTCAATGCATTTTGAGTGCATAATTGCTTTTCTGTGTCTTTTTTAACCTCCTGAGTAGAAGTTGCAATCTCAAGTTGCTCAAAAACTGGAAGTTTGTTATTATTTTAGGGTAGGTTATTTTTAGTGCCAGTTTTGACTTAAAAGCTTTGGCACTTGGTTGCCTGAAGAGGCACCCTTGTTTTGTCTGGATGATACCTGCAACTTTAAGAAATAGAGGTAATTATGCTTGCAGCCTCTYGTTTTAATTGTGTGAGGCAGAATAACTTTTCTTGTATAATGTTGCACGAACTCAAAGCTGCGCATAAGAGACTCTCGAGGGACCTGCAGAATACCCCTTCCCAAACAGAGGTTTTTTGGGAAAATAGACAAATGATGAGGTCAGCCAGAGACTAGAGCTGGCACAGCAGGAAGCAAGAAGCGGTACAGGCGCCGTCACTGATGATATAATCACCCTCCTTTCTGTACCTGTTGTGCATTTTGCCTCTTGTGCTGGCTGACAGCGTGCTGCAACCTGCGGGTTCCCTCTCAACTCCTTCCCTTGGTAGGTTTTTCCACCTCAGTAGTTCTCCTCCTTGTTTAGTGTCATATTATGAAGCAGTCTTATGTGTTCTCTTCTTATGCCTGCATGCTAAATGTTTTTTTTTTTTCATCTTTTGCCTATTTTTTTAATTAAGATACTTAGGGCATAGGTTTCTTATTTGCGTTTCTGCTGTCTGATGACCTACAGCTTACCCATTGAAAATCGAATGACTGTCAAGCAATATTTTCTTCTTGCTGTTCCCGAGTTTCCGTGGCTCTAGAATGAATCTGGAGCGCTCCTCTTCCTTCCTGGCACCTTGTGACAGCAAGACAAGGTCACGCTGGGGAGATGGATGCCATTGCTAGGCAGGAGGAGCTACAGGCCCCCGTACCCACCAGAGCCGTCCGTGGGGGGAAYAGCCTGCCCTAACAATGCGATACCCAGTGGGCCCAAAGCACCCGAGATAAGGAAATGCTGGGGGGRGATGTAAGGAAAAAGCCTTGATTTGGGGCTGCTCCGAGGAGTGACCGGCAGGATGGCTCTGAGGGAAACCCCCACCTTGCAGCCGGCCGAGCCTCCGACTGCGGCAGGACGGAGGGYTGCGTTGGTAGGAGTGAAGAGGGCTTGTCTGTGAAATGGGGGTCCTTGGCCTGAGGTCTGGCCTCTGAGGGCACCACTTGCACAAGCAGACCCCTGTGCTCACTTGTGTGGAACTGGGAAAGGCTCCTTTTGCTTGTGTGGTTTTTTTTTGTTTTTTTTTCTGTTTTTTTTTTCCATTTTCTCTCCTCACTCTGCCTGCAGATTGCTTCTGTCTTTATTTCCTTTTCTTTTTTTTAATGTGTGAAGGAAATGCTGTTGATGGTGAGCTGTGAAAGCCATGTTATCCCATTAAGTAGCTCCTCCCCAGCAAACCAAACACTACTACTTTTTTTGGTAGGATCAGTTTTGGAAAATGCGATTTAGTGCTTATGAGTTGGATGATTTTTGGAAAGTTGGCCTGACAGCCTTCCAGGAAGTCAAGCCTGTAGCTTCCCTGTTAACTAGGGAATTACTGTTCCACTTTTCCAAAGCAAGAGTTGGGACTCTTTCACAGAAGTAAAAGGAGCGATCAGAAAGGATGCCAAGGGGAATGGAACGAATTTTTAGTTCAGATACGAACGTTTAATTCTGTACTGGTGTACTGATTCTGCAATAAGATACAAAAGCATGGATGTTAGGGCAACTCTGGTGGAGCAAAAGTTATGCTAATGTTTCCCTTGACCATATTACAGTCTTAATTTCTGATGAGAGCTAATTCCTCATAATATTGGAGAAAAGGACTAATGGCTATCTCAGAATGTGACTGGATTAAATTGTTCAGGGTTATCTGTTCAAGTATAATCTCTATTTTTTAGGTAAGTCTACACTAGTAACTATTTTTTGTGTATTCTTATTTTTAGATGACTGATATAAAAATGTAACTTTCTCTTATTATTTTAATCTTTGCTTTTCTTCCTACATGGATCATTTACTTGTGAACTGGTTATTTCAGTAAGGGCTCAAAGGTAATTTCATGGTTTATAGAATTTATATCTGAGGTCCTAATGAGGAAAACATATTGTTTTCTAACATGAAATGGAGAATCTTTCATTATATTTTTATTTTCCCTCTCTAATATTACATGTATATCAAGTTCAAAGCCTTGAATACACCTAAGTATAAAATTATTCCTTTTCTACACATGGGAAATATGAATGTTTGCAACTCAAAAATCAGCACATGCAGATTTAGGAGGTGATTTTATTTTTAATGAATCTAAATGATATAAATGAACTACTCTTCTGTTTGTACATGGTTCTATAATATACTTTTGAAAATACAATAACCATGTATTACTTTGCTATGATTTAGTTTAGGAATTAATGCATCAAATGAATTTAAGGGCCTTGGGTGTAATTCATACAGCACACAAGTCTCAGTAGACTTTTCAAGAACATTATCAGATTAAATAGAGATTTTGCATGGTTGGTCAGATTAAAATTTGGCTAACCCCCTCTTTTTCCCATTCATTAAACTTCAGTATCTGTTTGGATGGCTTGCTTTCTTATATAGACTAAACCTGATTATTTGGTGTGGAAAAAGATCTAGCAAAGACAAGACATGCTGGTTTCTATTTATTGTGTCGATTTGTAGAAGTGTCCTCTTTTCAGTGTGAATTCTGTGATGGCAGATCATGTTGGAATCAAGGCCGCTAAATATCAAATTTCCGTTGACCCCATTTTATGTATGCTTTYTGTGAGCATTGACTTAATTCACTTTATCTATTGCAGAATTATCAATGTCTCTTCAATCCAAATCAGAGTGATTATTTATTATCTAAATTGCGTTTGTTGTATGGCTCATGCCTTCGATTTATGATTGTGTAAACTGGAGGATGCTTTCAGCATCAGTTTGATCTTTTGGTAGATCAACAGCTTTATTGGACTGCCTCCTGAAGTACTTAATATATCTGACTGTCTCTGATATTTTGGCAGTTTTACATCCTGTGTTAATTATACTGCAAAGCACAAAAACTGTCAGCAATTTTCAAAAACTATCTTAAGCTTAGAAGGCTTTGGAGCACTCGTGACTGGTGTGATGGAAGCAACCTTTAAAAGAGCTTTGACCATGAGCCAGCAATGTGCCCTTGTGGCCAAGAAGGCCAATGGTGTCCTGGGGTGCATTAGGAAGAGTGTTGCCAGCAGGTCGAGGGAGGTGATCCTTCYCCTCTACTCAGCCCTGGGGAGGCCTCATCTCGAGTACTGCATCCAGTTCTGGGCTCCCCAGTACAACAGAGACATGGAGCTACTGGAGAGAGTGCAGCRTAGGGCTACGAAGATGATCAGAGGGCTGGAGCCCTATGAGGAATGACTGYGAGAGCTGGGCCTCTTCAGCCTCGGGGAGAGACACTGAGGGGGATCTTATCAATGTGTGTAAGTGTCTGAAAGGAGAGTGTCAAGGGGACGGGGACAAACTCTTTTCAGTTGTCCCGTGTGACAGGACAAGAGGCAACGGGCAGAAATGGAAGCACAGGAAGTTCTGCCTGACCGTGAGGGGGAATTTCTTCCCTACAGGAGTGACAGAGCACTGGACGAGGTTGCCCAGAGAGGTTGTGGAGTCTCCTTCTCTGGAGATTTTTAAGGCCCTCCTGGATGCAACCCTGTCTACCATGCTCTAGGTGACCCTGCTGTGAGCAGGGAAGTTGGACTAGATGATCTCCAGAGGTCCCTTCCAACCTTACTGATTCTATGATTCTATGATTTTTAAGTTCTGTGTTATAGTTCTGCTTCCTTGTGGAGAAGGTTTGAAAGGATTGGACTTTTAAGTACAAAAAAAAATGTAAAATGTGTCCAAAACTTTGAGCCACCTCAGAAGGAAGCATAAATACACATTTTTACATTTGAGGAGAGTGAGTATCATAGTAAATATGATTCAATAGTAATGCCTTTGTGCTCTTGATTTTTCAAGAGGTCGTCTGAGCATCTGAACTTCTACAAAATTGAGTGGTGCCTACGTTGGAATTGGCAGCTCTATGTTCTCTTTTCATCATTTGCCATGTTATCTTTCAAACATTCTTAAAAAAACCCTCAGTTCATGCTACACTGCTGAGGGAATCAGGCCAGCAATGCAGATGTAGGCTATGCAAAGATATTCAGACTCTGTTAAGCAGGCTTATGGATGTGTGACATGGAGTAGGCTGTCTGCTTTGCAAGAGAATATTTTTCAGGACAAGTTCAACTTGGTTTACATGGCTTAAAATTCCCCCAGATATCATGGGATTGACAGGTATAGTTATTCACTRTCTATATTTGAAAAGTTTTGAAAATATAAATGTATGCTTATGTAAAAGTTTTCTGCTTTTTTAATCTTCAGTTTAACCTCTCGGAAATACTGGGAATTTTTGGAAAATAGTAGGAAAAGCAGAACAGTCAGTAATGAAAACTAAAATCTATAGAAGGTTTTGTAGAAAAAGAGCTAAATTGATGGTGTGTTTTTTCAATGTTTGGAAATACACCAAGGATACAGGGTGCAGCAGGAGTGGGCCTGCTTCATGAAGGAGGGCAAGCCAGGAGCTGAGGGTGACAGCAAGCCCAGGTGGTTCCCGCACTGACTGGGGTGCAGTCCTGTGGGAACTCTTGAGCAAGGTGGTGGTGAGCTCCACAGACAGTCCCCCAAAACGTGGCGATGGATCAGATCCACGGAGTCCAGGCAGGAGCAACAGAAGGTGGGGCTGAAGATGAGGTAGGTCCAAGGTCCATCCGGGAGACTGGGCGGAAGACAAAGACACCTGCAACATAGCTCAGGCAAGGACTGAAGGGCCAAGCTGTCAGGAGCTGGGATGGAGTTCCTGGGCCTCTGAGAAGAGAAGGTACGTGGAGGTTCCTGGTAAGGCTGCTCAAGTCCATTAAGGCAGTCAAGGCAGTTCTCTAGCCCCGTAGCAGCGATAAACTCTGGCCTTACTTGCATTTAATAGAATATTATTATATTTAGTCTCCCTGATTTCAGAGTAATACCTCATTTCTGTCTGTTGCCTCAATTGTAGCACTTTGAAATGTATCACTGTAATTTTATGTGAAAGTCATTTCTTTTTATTATAACTTTTAAATTTYGTTTTTCATTAAATTGGTTTTATTGACTTCAGAAAAGACACATTTTAGATATACCAGTGTAAATGCAGAGGAAGAGAATTTATGCCATCTTTATACCAGTAATCATAATCTGCCTGGCACACTCTTAAAGAAAAAAATGTGAAAATTAAATAGTCAGCAATCAGAGCTTCTTGTTAGAAAGTTCTTGATCTGTAAGTGTTATTGATAAAGGAGCTAAAAACATCAAAATTGATTTATTTGTTATCAGCTCAATACAGTTTGTCTGAACACTGAACTTGCTTTTTTGTTCTTCCAAGTGATAAAAGCATTCTCCTACATTGTAAAATCTACATTGAGATAAGCCTGTGTAGAAGTTGAGCCTAGGCCTGGAAACCAAGATTTTCAGGATTCTACCTCCACTTTCTGTCGCTAAAAGAGGTTGTTACCTTAAGCAACCTCTTAGGTCTCATTTGTGTAAAAAGCTGAATTCCTGTAGGTCTTTATTTAGAAATTATTAGGAATTCAGCATCTTGTGTGATAATACCTTTTAATATTTGTCTCACTTTTTGCATTCGTGAAGTGGGAAAAGAACAATCTCTCATGGAGAGTCCAGGTACACTAATCCAAGTCCTCCTTATGGACTGTGTGGTTATGACATCCTACTCCARTTTTCAGCTTGCATTGCACAGTTGGAGCATTTCAGACTTTAATTTAGYCTTTGTGTTGATCTRTATAATTACCCCAAGGAAACCACCTTATTTTACCATACCTAATTTATCARTTTATGGAATGGGGATAAAGTTAATTTAATTTCAATGAATTTTATGACAGTAAATGTTTGTAAAACAGCTGCTTTTATTGGAAAGGGTAAAGTAGTACAAGTGGTATTCATATTTACATTTTTCCATCTCTAACATTACAGAAATGAGAAATCTGATTTCTTCTGGGTTTTGTTTTTTTTTCAGATAGTTGCTTTTGAATTTTGTTACAATTCTACTATTCCATGCTTCCATCAGGAAAACTCTTGAATGCCACATCTCATTTGATCTAAATGTTTGTTGCTTGCTTTTTATATAGTCCTTGGCCATTAATTTAGAAAGTTTGTTGCTCTAATAGCAGTTTTGTTTTGGGGCATTAGAATAGCTATGTCTATTCTGATAGAATTGGTGGACCTTCTGGGGAGAGATACCTAGTAAAGAGGCTTCTTAACTACTGAGCTAGTCTTTTGATGGAGGATGGGATAAAGCTTGCCTCACTAAGCTTTCCCRTTCTCTCTTTTGCCCAGTAGTTTTTCTTATGCACAGGAATACGGAGAAGTCTTCTCTATTCCCTCTTTTTCTTGTGCTGATGAAAGGGCAGAGTTTTCCATTTAATTCCTTTTTCAATAAGTGGTCGTGCAATCTGAATATTTTATGTGCTGCACAACTTGTATAAAAACACTGAGAAACCTTTCCTGATATCCAAGTTCCTAGGACTTCTGGAGTACTAGTGAGTTTTTTTTTTTTTTTTTTTTTTTTTTTGGTATAGAGAACACACATTATTTCACTGTTTGTTTATTCTTTCTGTGATGGTTTTAATCTGTTTATTTCCCTCCTTGCATTATTTCCTGCCTCTGTCTTGGAATGAATAAGAATACTAACAGGGCTGCAGTGTGGTTACATGTTCCTGACAGCAGATGACTTGTTTTAAGTCTTCTCTATTAAAGCATTTAACAATKCAAGACTTTTTTTTTTTCCCCTCTCCAGTAGTGTGTTTTGTTTTTTAAACCCATATTTTAAAAAGCATGTTGTATTTTATTTAAATTATATGATCTACTTTTTCCATATAGTAGAGTTTGCTTAGTTTATACATATTACCTAGTTTGCCTTTTCTTTCAACTCTCTCATTGTCTTTTTTTCTTTTTCCCTGATGTTATCAATGTTTACTACTAGCACTTCTGAAAAGTTGTTTTTTTCTTCTTTCTAGCCAAGTAAGCATACAGAGTGATGAGAACACAGAAATCCAGACTGGATTTATAGCTTACTGCAGCCAGGTTTTAGCACGTGCTGCTACTTTAGCCTTGACTAAAATTATTTCGTTCATCTTTGCCATGACTTAACTAACTTCAAAATGACTGTAATGTACACGGAGCATCCAAAACCCAGCACTCTATGCTTTTTAAATGTTGAACTCCTTTGAAGAGAGATAAATGAGAGATGTTTTGCAAATGCAAAAGTACATCTTGTGCCATATATCAGAACATGTATAGGTATTGAAGGCTCTCTGAATGCATGCAAACTAGTATGTTCAACTATTTCACCAGCTGGTACAGTTGCTTAGCATTCTTCATGGACTTGATAGTTTGCCACAGATGGGAAAGATGATCTTTGTGTGTGAAGCAGTAGTATCTAGATGTGTATCAATGGCCTGTAGAAACCATATCATTTCACAACAATAACTGAATAGTAAAGAGTAGACTTGATTTTATTTCACTTTTTTCCCCCTGAGTTTCTTTGAGTAGGTAAAATTCCTGTGCCYAGACTATTAATTTTCACATTTCTACATACTTGGACCAGGATTTTCAAAAGCTGCCTGTTCCTAGTCCTTGTCACTGCTTACACTGTGGTCAGTTGTATGTTTGTGGACTTCTGTCTTAAATGCAGGAAACCATGATAGATACTGAATCTATAAAACATCAATCTAAGGTTACACTTGATTTCTCTAGTGAGAAGATGATAAATCATGTTATGTGCATACAGGTATATTGACTCAATTTCTTTGGGATGCCTGTGCAAAACTGAGGTGAAACTAAAACATTGAAACTAAACCATTACAACAGAAATCTTGTAATGGCTTGTATAAAACCATTTATCTGCATTCATGATTTACGGTTAAGTTTTAAAAATCTGAGACAAGCATTTGAGTCAAAATTCATCAAGTCCCATGCCCTGCCTCAATCAGTGGTCAATGGCAGATAGTGGAAGAGGGAAAGTAAATGGTGGGATGCGTATAGAAAAATTTTTCCTTTGGAATACCCTTCTGGCCTTCAGCAGTTGGCAGTTTGGGTGCTTGCAGAGCTAGAGACTGCACCTGCTTAAGGAATTTAATATTCATAGGTGGGTTTGTCTTGCATGAATTTGTTCTCGTTTTCAGCTTGTCCTTTTATTTTTGCTTTCACAACCAAATCTTACAAATTCACTGGGAGAAAAGTCTTATGCATGTTGGAATGGATTCCGTTTGCTCTTCATCTCTTTCTCCCTAAGTACTTCCTTAGTGAGTACTTAGCCTAGGGAAATGAAAAACCTAAGGATCGCCACTCCTTTTGTCTCGTCTTGCTTGCTCACAGTGAGAATATTTAGACCTGTGAAAACACGGGATCCTTCTACTACTCTTTGGCTTGAAACAAGAAACATCTTAGAATGAAGATAAGGCTACTGGTACAGCAAATCTAACAGTAATAACTCTTTTCTCGATATTTTCATATCATAACCAAACAAGCAGTTGTTATCAAGTTGAATTCAATGAAGATGAGACTAGTGCTGTGTTATAAGAATAAGCACATAAAACAGAAGAATGTTTTATAATGCCATACTGCATTGCTGAGAATTGTTTCCGTGTTGTTTTATTGCCTATTCTTTAGCAACTGGGGCTTGACGCAGTCTGGACAGCTGCCTTGTGTGTTGGATTGTATTTCAAACCTGAATTCCAGGTTTGAAAAACAGTTTTACTTCTAGTTTATGTAAAACTGTATCAAAGATGGATTTGATCAGAAAACTACTTCAGGCTTATTTAAAGAGCCACAGAATAGTCGTGCCATACTGTTCATTGGTGGGCTGAGAACTGGGCAGAAGCAGGGTGCACCGATGACTCTGGAAAGCCTGTGTGTGAGGGGAGATGTTCCTGGCTTTTTCCTGCCCCCCTCACAGCTGGAGACTGTGCAAGAACGTGTTCTGAAGGAAAAAAAACATGGATTGAAGAGTTGTGCTTACAGTTTTGTGTCTGAATTGGAATGGAAATGAACGCTTTGCTTGTAAGTGTGCATGATGGTATTTTGTGGCTTAATGGAGAATTCTTTAGTTGCACTTTAARCATCACACTCTACAGTATTTTGTTACTTTATTTGCTACACAATCATTCTCCTTCTCTACTGTGTCCCCCACCCCAAATGACAGATTTTACTGTATATTCATTGTGTAGTATTCATTTGTATGTTATGGCTACTAATTGTTTTTATGCAAATGATTTCTGACACGCTATGTCTAGCTATTCAGTTGAGCATGATCAGTAAAGGCTATGAAAAACACGTCTCCAAGCTCTGAAGAGAGCACTGTTTCAGTATGTTTGGAAAATTCAGAGATGTGTCTAGTTAGCCGAGTCTAACCTTGTTGTGTGCTTTTGCCTGATATTCAAGCTTATTTTTTTGATACTATATCAATAAGATTTGTAAATGTTTGGCCCCTATAGGTCTTGTGCGTAATTTGAACTGCTGATATTGCTTTACTAACTGATTGTGTTAAATATATCTGATGTTGCTTACTGTTGTTCAGCTGGCTGGCTAGAACAACTTTGTAGTGAATGAAAAGAAAGATTATCAAATAACTTTTTGATCACAGAATCCATGAAGACATCTTATGTTTTTGCTCTTGAACCTTGTAAACGATAGTAAGTTACATATTTGGGGCATTTTAGATAAATGTGGCAGCATGTTTATCCCAGCTACCCTAATACGTGTGCCTCAGATTTCCTCTTTTGTAGCCATACGTGCTCTTGTGATGTTCATGAGTTCCTGATGTGGACCACAACTGCTAGTTTAACCATAGTCAAGTTCAGCTTAAAATGGATATGAAATTGTATTTAAAAATAGCAAAGGGTTTACAGAATGACTTCACCATTACATTGCATTATTAGGACTGGAAGGGTAAAGTATTTTAAAGGTTAGAATGTGTAAAGTCTAACTTATTTTTGTAATATGAGGCAAACCATCCATTTTTAAAATGTGGAGGAAACTGTTTATCTGCTGTGTTAAGTGGATTGATTAAACAGTTTGTATTTTGGAAAGATTTAGTGAAACATTAGCCTTGCTTACATGAAATCTCTACTGTTTCTTCTTATTTAACATTTTTTCCCATTTGCTTACACTGCAACTGCTGTCACGTATGAAACAATACACGTTGTAATTCTGATTAAAACAAGTTGTGAATAAGATCCTTGCTGTCACTGTATTTTTAATTCATATGCTATAGTCGTTCAGTGACTGTTCCCTGACTGTAAAACATTTCACTTAGAGATTTGTCACAGAAACCTTCATGATACTAAGCTTTGTAGTTAAAAATACAGAACTGAATTACATTTTTTCCTAAATTGCATATGCCACCATCTTGAGTCCTAGCCTTTCCGACCTGCCCTTGCATGATGCTTCTTGACTTCCTGTCCTGCTGTCATTTTCTTTCATATTGGTCTAGCACTTAGTCTCACTGGAATCAATAAGGTTGCTCACAGACAAGCATTGAATAAATAATTGATTAAGGAGATACTGCGCTTGGTGCATCTTTTCCTAGCAAGGGTGGTCCAAGTTACTGTTTTTTAAACTTCTGTACTTTCATTTTACTGTTTGCTCCTCACTTGTTCCACTGAACAGTTGGCCTCTTGCATTTGCCAGATAGCTTGATTGATTTCAGCTGGAGTATTTGTAAAATATTGTATTTGTAAATTAATGTTACAATGCACTGTATGTAATTGGGAGAAACAGGTATCCTGCCAATAGGTAGTTCAAACCAATCTGCTTGCTTATGTTTATGTCCCTTCTAACATGTTTAACCTGCTGACTTTTGCAAGCTGTGATCTAGAATAGTGAAACATGCTTGGAACTCAGTCATCAACCTTGATTTTTTGTGATCATCAAAACACTAAATGAAATATTTAAATAAGTTGATGCGATAGGAAACTTAAATAGGAAATGACAGATAAAGTTGTTTTATTGACATGAACAATTCCAGCGAAGCTGGCTTGACTGCTTGGCTAGGTCTTGTGTATTTGTGTTCATAGGTAGAATTCCAGTCAAAATAGAAACACTTTTGATAGCAACTGTGTTCTTTGACAGGTGGAACTGAAACAAGCAGTTGTATGTTTTCTGCACGGATCTCCTCYGAAGAAAGACTTTATTGTAGCTGCTACTATGTTAGCAAAGCTAAAGTGAACTTTCTACAGTGGGAATATAGTTGCACTGAAGATAGATGCACAGTTTCTGTATCGGGTAGAAGGTTAAGATATCCAAAGCAAATAGACACCTGATGACAGTGACCATCACAGTGACTGTACCAGTATGATTRAATGCTTAAAAACACAAAACCAAAAAACTTTCCTAAATGTTACAATTTGTTCCAGTAAAACAGTGTGTAAATCCAGTCTTGTTCAGTGTTTTCCACAAATAGAGCTGCTCGCTGTTTTGCTTTATGAAATCCTGTGCATTGTCGTGGTTCAGGGCGAAGAGACGGGAGGTGATAATTAAGGAGTTTGCCCATGGGTTTGTGTTGTGCCTAACCAAAGACTCAAATATCATTACCAGAAAATATGTTGATACTCTAGAAGTTATAACAAGCATTTTATGTCATCTTACATGTTACCAAGTTTATTTTGAGGTAATGTTTCATTACTGCTATAGTGTGATTAAATATTGAGAGTATTGCTTTTCCAATTGTTCTACTGCAGTATTTAATGAGTGCAATTAAATGGAAAAATTGCCTTTTTAACTGATGATAGTCTATTAGTGTCTCTGTCTGTTCAGAAAAGAAAAGTGAATTATTAGAATGACAAATGAGTTAAAGTTACCACGGTGATGGAGAGGTGCGATTCCCCTCCACATAATCTTCAATTAGTGATCTTTGTAAGAGGATGTTTTTCAAAAGGGTAATAGAGAAGTAATGAGATCAGAAGGAGGTCAAACCCAGCCTTCTTCGTTTGGCAGTTTGATTAATTTATTTCCCCTACTTGCAGATTGCTGTAAGGGGCTTTTGTCACCCAGTGTTTTTCATGGGACTCGAGTCCAAGTGCCTGCTTAGATTAGCCTTTTGTGTGTCCGGCAATGCTCATCCACTTGGCATTGAAGGTTCTTGAATGGTTCAGATTTGATTTTTAGTACCAGTGCTCACTGATGGATCTGGGAAGGAAACTTTTTTTGGGGAAAAAAAATTTTGCTGCTTCCATATGTCATCTTTGGAAGAAGAAAAAATAAGTACCTGAACGCAGTTCTTGGGTACAATGCAGCCTGTATCTTGTTGAGGTGAGATATATATGTCAAAGGAAAAAGAATGACCCACAAGTATCAAGCTGCAGTAGATGTGCTTTTCCCACAATACCTTTTTGAAAATGGTTATCAGAAACCTGAGCTGTTGTATTCATGCAGCTTCCTAAGTCTACCAGTTCTCTAAGCTGTGAGTAGTGTTACATCTATGTTTAATTTATTCTCAGTAGTAATTCACTGTTTTTAATACAACTTTTCTACAAAACTGAAATACTAGTAGCATTTTCTTGACCTGTTCTCCAACTTCAGATATTTGGGCACCTATCGTTTTTCCTCTGTGAATAACTCATTACATTAATAGAGCTTTGATTTTGGTATAAACTCATTTTTTTCTATGTGAAGTAACATGACAGTAGTGGAGCAGTAGATGGTAATTTAATGCGACATTCCCTTTGCATGTGTGACAGCAGCAGTACAGTGCTACCTGAAAGTTAGCTGTGTCTGGTTTATCTCAGCTGATGGTCAAGATACTCATGCAACTCTTATTTTTGTCTTTGAGAGTAACATTTTCTCAGAGTTTTGTTACTCACTCATACGGTATATGCCACAGTAATTTTATAGATACCCGCAATTGGATATTCATGAAATCRCCTGGAAAATCCACCTTGGTAGGCAGCTGTGGGCAGAGGTGGATGGAGAGGGTAGAAGGTTTCCGATGTGGCTGCAGACACTGCTTGGCAGTTCAGCTGGGCTGGTTGGTATAGAGCAGAGAGTATCTGCTATTTTGTGATAGTTTATCTTGCTTTTTGTCACAGCAGGAAGATACTTCTTTTTCAGCATTTGTCTGGGGCTTGCCAAGGCTTTTGAAAAGAAGTTTACACTCAGTAGGGRAGCAGACTGACTTTTGGTAACGTACAGATAGTTCTGTCTGTTCAATCAAGCTTTCTTGACCACAAGACCTGCTTGTGCAGATGTTCAGTGCTAGAGGTTGTGTATACTGTAGTGCRCATGGTAGGATGCATGATAGCCTTATTCCTATGAGGAGGCATTATAATCTGTTATATTTGTGTAATTAGGCCTTGACATAACAGAATTTCTGTATCAGTGAATTGTGAATTTATATTAGCAGACAATGCAAGTTTGGCTTTAATTAAAACCTTTCATCTGCTTTGCCCACATCTCTCAATATTAGATGTTCGGCARTGTTCATCTGTTGGATATTTTCGTCTGGTCTCTATCAAGTTTTCATGAATTATTTTCAATTTATTATGACTGATTGTTTTCAAATGTGCTGCAAGTTGTATGTGTTAAGAAGAAATGCGATTTTTCTGTTTGTGACTCAAATGTAAGCCAAGACCATGATGTTATGATATTATTTGATGTATAGAATGAAATATAAAGAGTATCTTTGTATATGTGCAGTGCATGTATAAAGACCAGATACTGAAGGATCTTGTGATTGCAACATTATTTATTGCACCACAATGTTTGTGGTACACAAAAAAGAAAATTTTGTGAATTTCTTCTGTGCTTTTAGCACTGACATTATGGGGGGGGGATATATGCATATATAAGTGTGTGTGTGTGTGTGTATGTATGTATAACCATGTATCATACTTATCAAACTTCTCTCAGAGAACASAAAAAGTAAAATTAGATTTTTGTAAGCTAGAGTGATGTGCATGTTCTTATTTTCAATGTATGGTAGTCTTTCAATTTTATTTTTTTAAGCAGCATTCTATAATATAAATAATCTAGTCTTTTCTTCTACAGACTGTTTAATTCAGACAGGTTGAAGTTGCCTCCAAAGATTGGCGTCAAATTGAGGAAACCATTCATGTAGTAAATAAGATAGTTTGTTTCCACCCGAAAAGATTAAAATATAGGTTTTTTCCCCCCCCATATGATTTAACACATACAGTACCTGCGTGTCTCTGATTCTGTCTTCTGAATATATTTTGGAATTAACCGCTTCCACATGAATTTCTGTACTTCATTTTCTTCATTGCATTTTTTTACTTGAATTTTCTGTATTTTGATTGATAAAGTCAATAATGCTCTATTTACTCTATTTGCAAGACATTAATCAATGTTTCTGTAATTTCAAAATGTGGTGGGAAACTGATCCTCCTTAAGAAAACAGAGCTATTTTTAAAAAATTTACAAGTGGTGCGATTTGAGAATTATTCTGTGTAAGTACTGGAGAAAGATGTGATTTGACTTCAGTTTTCTACTTGGCATCTTTAATTCAAGAATATTTTTGTGCTGCTTATTTTTATCTTTATAAATCTTTCTTATCTTGATTGTTCTTATAGCTAAAATCTTTCAGAATGTTAATTTTCTGCTTATAGTTAGAATAGAAATTATTAAACAAGTTTGTAAGAAAATTTATTTAACCTAAGTGCAACAAATATAGTGAAACAAGGGTGTTTTCTACCTGAGATCATCTCTGCAGATGTATGTTCTTGGCATGTTGTGTGGAACCTGATCCGTTARGATTAATTCTCTTAAACCTTTCCTACAAAGAGAAGATATACCACGTTGCTGTGGCATGTGAACTCTTACATTTTTATTCTAGTGTAAGAATACCATTTCTCCAATTGTAGCTGTGTGAACAGACTAGCCTATTGCAAAAAAAAAAAAANAAAAAAAAAAAAAAAAAAAAGAGTTAAAAATTGCAAGCTCCAAAAACTTGATTTGCCTTGCCACAGCGTTAGCAAATTTACCCTTGGGTGGATTCAGGTGAAATCTATCAGGCTTTCCGTTACACAGTCTACTCATTTTTCACTTTCAGATGCACAGGCTGCTTATGGCAGGGAGGCGCCATGGTGTGRTTTGCTCCAGGCGCGTGCCTTACTGTTCGTATGCCTTAGCTTGTTGTTTTGAAGACTATTTTAGCTGAAATAGGTAACTTTCATTCTAGAGTTGTTCCAGTGCTTACTGATAGCAATTTAAACACATAGGTAAAAATGTATGTATAAATGAAAATAAAAGCCTTAATATGTGAGTAGTTTTTACCTAGTTTGCAGTGGCACAATTTATCCTCAATCTCAGTTAATAGTACCTAACAGTGTACCTTTACTTATGGCACTGCCTTATACTTGTTTGTGTTCTGCTTTGTGATGAAGATAGAAGAAATTACTTTTTTTCTAGTGGGTTTTTTGTACATAAACAGGAGAAAATAACAGGCAGTTGCTGAAAATTGGCCTTTGTTGTAATCTGGTATGCATAGTAAATATTCGCACTTCTAGTGATGGATGTCAGGTTCACAAGCTCAGCGCTAAGGTCATGGAAGGAGACTTACTAACTACTCTGTTAGAGAATAAAATGTTGAGATGGCTGAGGTCCTAACTAAGCAACTAAAGTAAAGATTGAGAATGCTTTGGGGATGTGTAGGTTGCTGTCTTTGTCATGCAAAGTACAGAAGCTTTTGCTATATTTTAGTATTGAGATTTATTGCTCTATTGAAGGAGCACTTCAATTCACTTCCATCTGTTTTGATGCTCCTTATATGTTCGCTGTAATTACACTGARATTTTAAGTGCTTCTTAGATGATTTTAAAGTTTGAGAAGTCCAAATTACATCTCAGAAATCATTATAGATTGGCCTACCYGTCAAAAAGAGAAAGAAAAGTTTATTTTCTTTGTAACTCCAAGACATAGCAGGTTAGCTAGACTTCCCACTTGAACTATGCTCCTTTGTAGTGCAGTGTTAAGTGCATAGTGGTTCTTTGGCTGTTTTTGTGAATTGTTTGCTTTTTGGGTTTTCTTTTTTCTGTTGATACCATGCTAACATTAACTTTGAGGGATTGCTCAGTTGTTGAATATGCAGATCATTCCGTCTTCATAAGGTAAAGATGCAAGAATTTTATACATGAAATGCATTTGTCCGGATGGATTCTGCCCACACGTTTTGCCTGCCATTATGTAGTTCTGAATATTTTTTAACTTCAAGCATTGGCATTTGTATACTGAAAATCCATGTGAGCAGAAAGTTGCACTGCGAAAGTGAAGACCGCAGTATAAGTGGAGTGAAAAGTCAAATTCCCTCAGTACAGCTGAAATTTCTAATACAGACTCTTCTAGGAGATATGTTAAAATAATTTTTAAGTGTATGTAACTATTTTTTGAGACTAACTGAAGATAGTAAGTAAAAATTAGATTGCARTCTTGGTTTCTTTTTCCCCCCTCCCCCATGTTTACTATGATTCCACACACTTTCCTGGAAAGTTCATTTACTCAAATTTTGCAAAATATTTCAGAAGATGGTGTCTGAAATCATATGCAAGGTTTTTGATGGCTAGTTGACATGAAATTGTCCTAAAGTTTTATGAAACACTAAACATTCCCATATCTTACTGTATATTACATTGGTAGTTTGAGTGACAAAACCACTTAGACTCCATGACTGTTACCATATCATGTTTTTGAAAGGTAGAACAGAACATTATCATCTTTTTAATAGGAGTATTACATGATTCATAGCTGGTGAATATTTCATGCACTTTGCAGTTGCCTTTGTGCAGGAAGGTAAATGGAAAGTAAATCCATGTATACTTCAGACAGTAAAAACACATTACTTTGTTACATCATATAAACATTCAGATTTGATTCTCTCTTTACTCATGTTGTAAAAAGAAAGTTTTAAAGTGTTTAGCCATACCTGAAAATGTAAATGCACTAGCCTAATGTAATGCTGAAGAAAAATTAAGACAAATGATACTGCATCCTTGCCACAAACTGCAGCTTGTACAAAATTCACTTTAGTTATTATACTGTGAATACGTGTACTAAACCTCCTCTGTGTATGCACAATTTATGTTGAATGCAACATGAATCATTTTAATAGACCAAGCAAAAAGTCCCCAAAGTCAATTTTCAAATTATGAACCTTGGAATAGAATATAACAACAATGAACAACAAATAGTTCAGCTTTTATTCTGAACTATAAATGAACTGTTAAAGGCACAGTATACTCATTCAGAAAACCACTTCCATCCCATCAGTGCCATGGCTGAAAAGCGTAACAGAAATATTTTTAAAGGTTGGCTCTAAATTTTCTTTTTCCTGCATCTTGTTAAGAGGGACACTTAGGAAAGCTGACGTAAGGAAGATTTTAACAGTATTGTGAGACTTGAATGACTTYTGTTAGATTCTCTATGTCTCTAGTCTGCCATATAACCTTGAGAAATTATCTTGCAAGTCTGCTTTTGACTTCATCCATTGAGATATTTTGTTTGTTTATTTTGGGGATGTGCTGTCTGTTTGCACAGTGTATGGCACAGTGGAGACTTGATCATACTTAAGGTTCTTAATGCTTTGAAATTCAGGAATGCATTCAGAATTACTGCTTAAAACTGGCTTGGCTGCACACTGCTCATCTCGGAACAAAGCTTTCTTGCTGCATGGTTTTACTTGGTTCCTTGTAACCAGGCTACAGCAAAGGTTATAACAGATGGACACAGATCTCTTACAGGTTCGTAAATAAATAAAATTCAAGTGAAAGGAAGAAAGACTATTTGAGTATCGTCTAAAACCTAGACCTAAAGGGTCAGGCTAGTTGTCCGTCTAGAGAGAGGTGGCAATCTCCACAGGTGACAGAATGGTGGTGTTGGCACAYGTTAATGTTTATGCCCTTTCTGATTTCAACAAGAGAAGTTTTGTGAAGAAATTTTAAGGAACAGGCTGACCTGTCGATATCTGGGACTAGTTCTTGTATTTTGCATTTTYGCTTTGCTAAGCGCATCACTTTAGTATGTAGATTCTCACAGTCTTTATTTAAACTCTGAAAGAGCCTAAAATTCTTAAGCACCTAAATTTTTGGAAAAAAAATTTCCATGGTAACTTAAATGCTTGTTTTTGTCTGTATTTAGAATTGCCTTAGTCCTACTACAGCTGAATACACAAACCCTATTGAGCTGGACATGTAAGGCATGTTTTGTTCATCTGAGCCTTAGTTGGTGAATGCTCGTAGATATTGCCTACTGGATCAGGATTCCTACCAGATTTTGCCGGGAGATAATGTAGTTGTATCTTCTCTTGTTTTTATCTGTTTTAATCAGAGACCTGCATCCTCCATTTTAGAGGTGAATGTTTTAAGCACAGGGAATTTGGTTTTGAAGTAATATTCTCCCTGTTCCTTTACCTGAAGCAGTTAACTGTTCATCCAGCTAGAGAGGCTGAAGGACTATGCCAGTCATCTGGGGTCAAGGAAGTGATGTTCTAGACCTGGCTCTRGCAAGGAGCAGAAAAGTCTGCAGCTGTGGTAGGTCACCATGCAGGGGTTTGGAAAGGAACTCCTATTTCTTGTGTCCATCTTTGCATTTGCCCAAGTGAAAGTATACAAGAATCCCTGCAGTTTTGATGGAGGCCATGAATACAAGCTAAATTCTCCAACTGAGATCACCTTAAATCAGCAACCTGAAATAGTTAGTTTTTGCATGGGCAGATGGGGCTAAAATGCCTTACAGAAGAGCCTTTTCTATAAGGTTTTCAGAGAGGTAGGATTGGTATCTCATCAACTGAGTATGACAATGAACAGACCTGTGTTCTCTAACCTGCTTTTTCTGTCGAGTTTAAGGGTGTTTGCCAAGTTTTTAGTTCTATATCGTTACGCCTTTCAAATATCATGAGGTACTTTTGTCCAAAGGGCAGGCAGCAAAAACGGGTAATTAGTGCGTTTCGCTGGGCTGAGCAGAGTACTCGGGCAGCTGTGGAGGAGATTGGATGGTATTTATGAATGAATGTCATTATTTTGACAGGATGATGAATTAACATTTCTGGCTTTGGAGCCTAATTTTGAGCAGTTTCATGTGGTCTGGTCAGTGCTGGGTCCTGCAGCTTGTGGCAACTTGGAAACATCATGTAGCTTGGAAACAAAGGTCAGCAAACAGAAATTAAAAAATGGTCTGCTGGAAGGGACTCGATTCTGRTCTTGACTGCATCTGTTATTCTCCACTGCTTGTGTTATAACGATATTTCTGTTTGGTTTCTTGAGCTTAAAAAATATTTACTTATTTAAAGCAAATAATTTAACTTGTTAACTGCAACACCCTTCTCCCCACCCCTTTCTAAAGGAAAGATGAAAATTTCAGTTGACTTTGGTTCCTGTCAATTTTAATGGGAACTGAATGCACTAATAAACCCTTCAAAAGTTTATAGGGGTCAGATATGCAAAGCTATTTATCTTTAAAGATGAAAATTGGTACTTGTTCAAACTTGCTAAATTAAGAAAGCAGCCAGATCTGAAAAGGTATTCTGTGCTTTACAATGCTGATGGTTACTTAGTAGAACTATTTTGTTARAAAACTAAATTAAAACCAAATGCTTGCAAGTGCTAAAAGCTGTCCAGATGACTGACTGACTTAKACTCATTGCCTCATCTCCTTCTCCTTCACTGATACCTTTTTGACTGATGATTACTTAGTACAAAATTTTGTTTARAAGACAGCACTCCTATAATCAACTAAATCCATGGATTATTAAATAAGTAAAATTATCTTATTATTAGAGTGTTTTCATTTTCTTTTCCTTGCCTCTGTCCTACTAAAAGTTCCTATTTAATCAAAGTCTTATAAATAAAAACTTTCTCTGCCTTATCATCTTGCCATATCCTTTACAGAAGGGCCTCAGAGAATTAGTGAGTTGTGCCTTGAAGTGCTGTATTGTACCGCAGGCAATTCGCTGTATTCTGTAAATGGTCAAATTTACTGTCTAGATTAGAAGACAGAATGAGGTAGAAAAAAAAGGACCTCGAGGATTGTGCTGAATGRCTCTATAGGCAGAGAGAAAAAGGCTATTTTCAGTTAACTTTAAGTCATGCAGTTAAAAATAGAACTGGCAGTGGTTGTAGGCTTTTCAAGCTACTGAATTAGACTATTTTTTCTCACATACAGAAGTTCACAGCCATTGTGTATCACTGTCAGTTCTGAAGACTTTTTGTAAGGTACATCACGCCCGTGAAACTTTTAGTTGAAAAAATTGCCAGGACAACAGAGTTCTGTAAACCCTTTACCGTAGTGTGTGGAGCACACCATAGGAACCATGGGTTTAATGTGCAAAACTGCATAGCGCTCTGACCGCTTTTAGCGTTACACTGTGTATGGAGATCATTGTTGCAAAACCATAGAACTAATTTGTTTTATTAAAAATTAACTTTCTTTCTAATTTCTAGAGAAAGATTTTGTCTTTGCATTTGGAATAAGTCTTCGCAACTTATACTTTTTGCCAATTGCATTTTTTGAAAGATATCACTAATATAACCCTCTCTGTGAGGAAAACTATAATAACTTTCTGTCATTTTACACTTCTAGAGCAAAAGGTTTAAAACTTGTTCTAGATTTCTTTTTTTGGTAGGTTTGTTTCTTACTTTATTTGGATATGTCTTCAGAAGTTCCCCAAGAAATTTATACCACCAGAAGAATAAAAAATCACAAGCCTATAATTTGTGATTTCGTATTTTATTCCTCAGTCTGGTAGGAGAAACCACAATATTGCCATGGGGTTTTCATGGCTGAATAATTATGTCTAAATGGTACTTGATGGATTTCAGTAGGACTGTGTTCAAGCTGCTTATGTGTATCCTATTGCAGGATGTTGAGCTAAATTTATAGCTATGCAAATTGTGGTGTTCATAAATTACCCCAGAACGTGTTCTGTATCTTAACTGTATGTACTTTCACTAGCTATGCCTGACTGACAAGTAGCGTGACCAAAAACAAGTAGATCTGTAGAGTGAAACCATTGCTGGTGAATACCCAACATCCACCTTGTATTTACTGCAGGAGTTTTAGTTTGAACTGTCTGGGGTTTGGTCCATGGACTGAACAGCCACGAGTGATTGAAGAGCATTAGGAAGAGCATTTTTCCGTATAGTTTCACCTGAAAGGAGTCCAGTGTGTATGTTCTAGGACTCATTGCACAAGGTCAACAAAGCAAGACRAGTGAGATGATCGAGAGTTTCACTTTAAAAGTTCCTGATCGGAAATAAGATGATAACGTTGATGCACCTACAACCTGTCCTTCTCATATGAAACCAAACTGGTTAGGATGCAAACTTCATATTGATCCAAATGGTAGAGATGCAGCTATGTCTTACTGTACTGCAGGATACTCATGGATTACAGGACAGGATTCCAAACAAATGCTCATGACAGTGAAAGTAAATACTTCAACATATGCTGTGTTGGCACTTACAAATATGTCTTAGAAACTAATGTGATAAGTTGTATGCACTTGATAAAAACGTTTGTCAGGAACTTTGCCACATTTATTTTTTTCATTTATTAGCCCTGAGACACTTTCAAAGTTCTAAATGACTTTAAGCAGCTGCCATATGAGAGGCATTCCTGAAAAGTTGTTTATTTTTTCTCCTATCCTTAGACGTTTTCCCTATGGCATATTTCCCCATACTGGAATCTGCCAAAAAACAGAATAGTTTAGATTAATCTCTAAACCAAAATCTATTTTTTTGGATTATAAAGGAGGTAATCCATTATCTCATGATTTTGCAAGGCAGAACATTTTTATGCAGTTGAAGAAGCAAGTTTCCTACTTACTAATCCAATTCTGTTAATTTTAAGGTGTATAGACAAAAAATATTGGGTGACTTTTGGTGGTTTTGTTGCTTTCTTTTTTACTCCTATTTTTCACATTTATTGTATTAATTGTGTGTCAGTGGTCCACAGAGGTCTGACCAAGATCACTGCTGTATTGTATCATGCGCTATGCTAAATTGCAAGAGACAGCCTCAGCATCCAAGAAGGTAAAATCTAGATTGATGAAGAGCAAATATGGATAAGCAATATAGCCAAGACTAAATCACTAGGAAGACTGGAGAAAGGGCCAGAGATGAACTGCGGTTTTATCTAGACCATGATCTACTTGTTCTACTCTCAGATGCATATGACGGTATCTTTACTGCTGAAGAGATGAGGAAATAGATCTTACTACACAAATCCAGCAGAATATTCTGAAAATTCTTTTTTTTTGTAGAGTATGCTATTAAAAACTTAAAATTATGCAAGAGTGTAGAAAGATTTATGTTTGGTAGGAGTAACCTAAATAACACGTCTGTAAATTTGTTATTCTTAAATAGTACAGTTATCCCTACATAATGCCAGAAAAATCCTCTATTTCTTAGCAACATGTATTTTCTCTGTTTTATGATATATTATGTGGCTTTTTAGTGTAATGGCATTTTTAGTTCTTATTAGATATAATTTATATGTTGCCGTATAGAAAATTTGTTTCATAATTCATTAATTATTTACTGTTGCTTGACCTTACAGTACATGAAAAGACCTATCCCATAACTGTAATTTCAATTCTCTCTAGTGTGAAATCAATCATATTCCACATCTTTTATATTATTTAGAATGCGAACGATGAAATTTTCTTGTGCATTTCTCCTCGGTTACTAGGGAATTTCAAACTTTGTGTGCGTAGGAAATACGAGCTCTGCAGACCTGGATGGACGACTGATCGTATTGCAAAAAGTGTAAAAATGTTTGGAACRGAAGAGCTATCCCTGCTTCTCAGTGCACCTGGTGGCTGATACTCGAGAAAGGCAGTCTGGTGCTGTTAAAAACTAGCAGTGTTGCATACAAACTTACTTCATAGATGAGTAAGATTTAGGTATATACATAACTATTATTAATTCCTTTATATCTCTACAGCTTCTTACCCCAATTAATTATGCTAATGTTATTAAAGACCAAGTTTGATGTGTCCAGTTTTTAAAGCTGGTGAGAATTACTGGGCAATTGGATAGCCACATAGTTCTTTTATATACCCTGTGCTACATGAGTGATACATACCATATTTATATTTATAGTTCAAAACCATTTTATGAATATAATAAGAAATAATCAACTATATTCAGGAAAATGATACTGAACTACGGTTTGAGATTACTTTGAGAGAAAACAGTCGCTTTTAAAAATACAGGGGTACATAAGAGGAGGAATCAATGCATTTAAGATTTGGAGGATAGTTTTTTTTCTGAAATACAGCAATGAAAGCATTCTCTGAAACCAAATGGAGTTTTGAAATGATATTTTGAATAAATAAGATGCATTTATGAAGCAAATTATATTTGTACTGCAGCCTGCATAAGCAGAGAAAAAGCAAAACTTTTGTCTTTGCCAAAAATAAATACTACCTCCATTAATAACTATTAATAATTCCTCCTTCTGCCTGCATGTTTGCATGTTTGTCTCCCCCCAGTCCCATAAGGCAGGTTATCAACAAAATACTGTTTTTTTTGTCACCTTTATTTTGATAGGTAAAGGTTAAATGTCATGTGTTCATAAACGTGTCCAGATTGCAGTACTGCATTTTATGCACATTCCTGACTATGTTAAAAATCTATAATTGTATTAAGCAAAAGCCATTCCAGCCATTGACATGTACAGCTTTATGGAAATCAGATGTAATTAGTATTTAATTTACTTAAATAACATATGCTTTTTAAAGATAGATTTTCCTGATACACAAGCGTGGTTAGAAAAAAATACTGAGGATATGTATGTAATATTATACAAGGAAAGAAAACTAATTTTTCTGAGATGTACAGTATGTGGATGCAGTTTGGGAAGAAAAAACTAAAATTAGAAGTATAATGCTATTTTCCTAAGCCACATTTGCTAAATGCAGGCTTTTGCAAGGTCAGCAGTTATAGTGGAGTTGAGTAGAAATGGCTTCAGTGGCTTTAACTTTACCAGTGCCCTTGATGAGGTGCAGAGTTGTCAGTATTCTCGTAAAATTCCTCAGTGATGGCTTCTTCTGTTCTCTTTATTTCCTTAAGTGAACATCTGTCTAATTGTTCACCTCCATTGCTTTAGTGCTTTCCTCATGCTTTCTCTGTTTCCAGACAATAAACTTTATTTTCTTCATAAGAATTCAGTCTACGCAAGGGTATTAGGCAGCTTGTTTGCACCTTTTAATTTCTGGAAGTTTTCCAGAAGGGCTTTTTGCTGTAGTTCCAATGGGTTCATCAGTGAATCATGTAACATAATGCAGCATTGTGTTTGGGTTTTTATCAGTTACCTTCTGTTTATAAACATCTGCTTGGAAATTTTCTTTTTGAATTTTTTTAGTATGTTTTGCATTTTTGCATGTGGCAAATGGTAAGATATACAGTAGCTGCTATTTTTCAGGTGTTCAGGTAGGTACAGCTAGCATTTAACTTAAATATGGGAAAAGCCTACGTTATTTGCCTAAAAAGCAAAATTTTAAGATAGATTATGTGCCTATTATTTAACTGTATAACAGTATGTTAACTTAAAAATAATTGAATGACTACCTAAAAAAGTGGCATTAACACTTACGGTTGCAGAGCTGCAAAAGTCTTACTCTCAGACTTAGCATGATGCTTCTCTTAATGTTCAGTTATTTGTGTTCAGTTTTGATTTTTTTATTAGGGGGAAGGGGAATGGTTTAGTTTTTTTTTTCCTTACTTTCCCCCATTGATCTGCTTATAAAGCATTTGTATCTGTCTTATGCACCTATTCTTCCAGCAGATACTTTCGCTGAAAGTAGATTTGTGTCGTGCTTTCCTTGCTGCTCCACTTGGTGTAGTGGCAGCCCTTCCTTGTTTTGTATGTACAAATGCTGTAAGAATATGATCTATAAGATATATGCTCTGTCCTTGTCATTATATTGTTTATTGRCAATTTGTATTTAAGAAATTATATAGAAAATGTAAGTTTTTAATGGTAACTGAAAATCAACTCTCCCACTGTACTGCTGTGTGAGACTTTTTTTTTCTGAAGTCCTCCTGTTATCTATAAATCAAAATTGGATCTGAAAAATCATATATTTAGTAAAAGAAAATTTCAGAGCWTTTCATATTGAAGGTGCTTACAAAYGAGACACTTAATTTTGGTTTTAATTCATATTTACTCTAAAGCCAATTTAAACTTTCTTAAYTATCCGAACAGCACGATATGGCCTTATGACCCCTCCTGTGTGTGTCTGAATGCAATCAGTTTTATGCATCTGTAAAATAYGTGGTCTAGACTTTGATCTCACATTTTTAGACAATCCTAGAATGACATTAGATTTATAACGGTGTGTTTGGTTTTATATCTCTTTTGTTGATTACAAGTAGAACAATATGATTCCTGAAATGGGTCACGTTTTCACACAGATTTAATTTCAGCTTTTGTTTTCGCATCTGGTTATTTTGTTTATATTATTTTTGTAACACAATTTTTATACAGACAGAAAAYACAGGAAAAACTTGTTCTTTTTGTCATCACAAATCAGGTGGCTTAATGCCAGGTGGCCRTACTCTAGTACTGTTCAGATGTGCCTGAAATTTTCTTGTGCATGCAGAAAGACTTAATACTTTTCTTCAAAGTATGTATTGGGTATATCGAGTGAATATTAAGAGCCTGATCCTGCCAACCCTTATTTGGACAAGAAATCTTTACTAATGTGATTCAGTCCATTCGTTTCACTTTCCAAAATTACATACGTAAAAATGTGACCTGAAATGCATTGTTCCCCCTACCTAGGGGATGTGAACAGTTGTGGAAACAGAAGAAATAATTTCTATATGCAGTTATTTTTTGATGATGCTGTCCTGTAAGACACCTATGTTATACTGTTTAAACCTAGCAGGTTATAAACCATAAACTGCTGATTAAAATATCCTAATTAACTGATTATTCAGTTCTTTAATTTCTGTGTTTGTCTTGTATTYATTCCTGTGTTGAAGCCTCCTAGAATCACTCATGTTTAAAGAAGCATTGCCTTTTGAAGGTATACATATTTGTATTTTTGTAGTAGTAAGAGGAGGAAAAGGACTACACCTTAAATCTGTTGGCAAGCTTTGTACTTCCTAATAGCTGCAGTGCATTTTTGGACCTGCAGACGTCACTATTCTGCCAATTAATTGTGCTATGCTAAATGTTCATATAGCACTGTGACCACATTTAAAAATGTATGTTGCTTACATCTAGCAATTATAGCAGTTTGTTTTTAATCGGAAATAATTTTATCAGATTTATTTTAATATTCTTCATTTTCAGTATTCCACTAAAGGAAATACTGGGCTTTCCTTTTAACTTGTATAAGCCATGGCCAAAGACTGTCTTTAATTATTAGTTATTGTTGTTTCAATACAGATTTATGATCTATTTATTTTGTGTCATATAACATACCATTCTTAAGCCACATTTTTTCAATTTGAACATAGCTTCCAGGAGGGCGAGCTGCCCAGAACATCAGTGATCTCAGTTATTACTTTGTGTCATATATAATCTTGTTTTTTCCTGCAACAAATAAATCTTTGGGCCTCCCTGCAAAAAACATTTGTGGTTACAGTATAATAAAAATAAACCGTTTGTCGTGACTGCAGCTGACATTTATCAGCCTATTTGTGGGTGCTCTTTCTCTCTCCGTATAATACGGAACATAATTTGTCACTTTGTAAATACATTCCAGCCTAAATCCCTGCCAGCATCTGTTAGTGTTTGAAGGATTAATGCACTGCACAGTGCATGTCTGCACTTTCAGGCAACAACATATCTTATGATTATGGATCATGAGAGAACAGGGAAAAAGGGTTCATTTTGTGTTTACTTGAACGTAGTTGCCCTTTTGACCATCATGCTTTTCTTGTCTTGCTTGTCATCTGTACTGAGGACGCTAACTTCTTCTGTATGCATAAGATCTATTTCTGAAATCCTGCTGCAAAATTTTATTTATTAGTGTATGAGTAGCTATACCTGTAAGTTAACATTTAAAATATTTTTTGCTAATTAATAATGATAATGTTTTATTGCAGTGGTGATGATCCTTTTTAATATCTGTTTAGAAATACTCATTCTTCCTGCAGCCTCTACCATTTCAAAAAAAATCCATTTACTTCTATGCTGCATATTTCTCAGCAAACAATTAACTAGGTTTGTTTAATCTTAAAATTTCAAACTGAGCAACTTTTTTAAAGGATACAAAGTCTATAGTTTCTAAATTAGCAAAATGCTGTTAGCTTTTGCTGGCTKTTTTAAAAATACATTCTGCTATCGGTTCAAATCTTTTAGAATGAAAAGAATTGAAAGCATTTGAATAACAGACTCTCCATACAGTGAAGATCCTGTTGCGTATTCCCAGGCTCGCACTATTGTCCTGTAAACAAGAAGATATGTTTATTGAAACAGTAAACCATATGCATATAATATATTGCCAAGATTATTTGAGATTCCCCAATATAAATTTAAATGAGCTTTTGATGAATGGGGGTTTGGAGATGGAGAAAAATGATCTATATCCAGGGAAAGAAAAAGTTCAGCTAAAAAGTAGGCTCCCAAGTAAATACCAGCAGTTCATGTACATTGAGCTAAACAAATTCCTATGGCCAAAACTGATAGTACAGCCTTTTTCGTAAACATAAATATATATATATATATATATATATAGTCATTGAAGCAGATGTGTAGTGTATGCAATGAACAGTGTGCATATAGGAACAGACAGACATCTTTGGAGCCTGCAAATTTAAGTATTTTGAAATGATGGTCTAGGAAATTGTGTGTGTGTTTCTCTTTTCTCTGGCTAAGGAATAAATAATTTAAGAAATTACCTGAGGAGGCTGATTTCTCTTATTCTCATTTTAAGCATGATTTAGGATTGCTATGGTATAATTTACTTTTCTAAAGATAGTAGTTTCAAAAAGAAATGCAGATTTTTTTTCTTTTTTTTTTCCCCTTCATAATTGTCTTCTGAAGACATTGCAGGCTGTGATTTTTGGAGATATCTACCTGTTTTAGAAGTAAACTAACTTAAAGATTGTGAAATAACATAGCATTCTAGCATTCTTCATAGTAGTGGTATTCATTTCTGACTATTTAGAAAAAAAATGAAATAGAGAAATTGAGTGACCACAGTGAAGTGGATAAGTATATTYTGTATTTCTTTATATATGAAGACATTTACTAACAGAAACACACAAGCAGTTTTAAAATAYTGGTGATCTAAAATAACTGATGACCTCGGAAAGCATTTCCATGTCCAACTCAAATACAGAAAATGTAACTCGTTAGTGATATAGCTATATTTGTGATATAAAATTTTAACTACAGATAAATTAAGAAGCTGGAAGGAGGGGAAATATTGTCGTGAACRGTGGTTTGTTTAAAAGTGAGGACCAAATACCTTGTTGGTCTCAGAAATTGGATTACCTCATACCGGGTCTTTTTATTCCTTCTGGCCTTCAAAGTGTGAACTGCTCGTTTGTTGTCTTTATGCCTACTCCTTGGCCAAAGGAGGGTCTGTGTATTTCTCTGCTGCTTTTATGACCTGCTTAAGCTTAGTAGGATAATCTGTGATTCATGTCTTTATCCTAGAGTATCATGGGTGGGGAATTGCCGTAGGAAGTTGAGGACAGTGGGTTGGAGAACAGGCCTGAGACAGCTTCATGGCTTCAAGTTTTCCTAAAGCAGTCGCTTATTCCTCCAAGTTGTAGAGGTTGCCACAGAAAGTGTGTTCTCTGTCAAATATCGGTAAATGTTCTGGAGAAGGGTTACAGAAAAAGGAAAATAATGATAATCCATTTTTCATGATAAAGTGTTGGTTCAAGAATGATCAGTAATCCTAACCATTTGGAGTCTGATTTTGACTCGTTAGGTCRTTATTCACTTTACTTGGATGAAGGCAACCCATACAAACCATTTTTGTGAAGAAAATGAGAATCTAGTTACTTGAAACAGGAAGGACCTAGGCTGTGTAAAAGTGGGTTTGGGGAAAGCTCGCTCGGAGCATGAAACTACTCAGCAAAATTGAGCAAGGTGAAACTGGACATGTAAACTCTGTCCATGATAATGYGTACATTGGAAGTACCGATAAAATACCAATAGTTGCGTTATTTTAAAATCTATAAACTGGTAGGGTTAAAGTCCTTGTATCTGTGTTGCAGAAACTGTAGGATTGCAGATACTGAAAACAAGCTATTTCATTTATGATTCTTGAAGTTTCTTTAGAAGTTGATGTGAGAGATGAAAGATGTGGATTGAACTCTGTTACACAAACAAATAACACTTCAAATGTAGACTGCAAAAAGAAGTGTTCCTTGAAGCTGCTGTAAARCTTGTTGAAACTGAATTGTGTTTTTTTGAGCTTTCTGCTGTGCAAGGGAGTGGTACTGAATATCTAACTGTTGAAATCTGAATTAAATATCAGTATAATGAAAATAAAGGTAAAACAAGAAAGTTGGAAAAGTGGAGAAGCTAAATATTACTAAATAATTTCCTTTCTAGTGAAAGAAAAATTTTGTCTCAAATTTTCATAAAGAATCACGATTTCAGTTATTCCYTTGAGTTAATAATAATATGTAATATGTAGGACATTGTTTTGTCATGTGTACCATGTTTTCCTGTGTTAAGTAGTGAAAATTTGGAAAGTRCTGCATGGAGTTTACTGATACAAGGGGAAAAACAGAAAATAAAATGGAAAAATGACTGTAAAATTGTTCTACCCCAATGTCTTCTAGTGGAATTTATTAAATTATCTCAAAAACAAAAGAAAAAAGAAAAGGTTATTAAAGCATCTGGTATGTATTCTAGGTTACTCTTAAAGCAGTGTGATTCATTTGTCCCGTTCATTTCCACAAGCAGTAGCTTCGTAGCATTCAAAGCACACAACAGTATGAAGCTAGCATTACATAAATACAGTTTTGCATGAAGTACCAAATGTTGAATACATTAGAGACAATAATATTTACAGTCCTAATCCTGAGTGAAAGCCTTTCTCCTTATTATGTTTCTCCATAAATAGTGCATAGCAGTGACTATTGAGTGTCATAAGCCATGTGTCAAATTCTCAGAGCTGCTTCTAATACATCCTTTACTTTGTTCTCAACATGGAAATATGGGTTTATTTGGGCATTGCTTGTCATATCCTGAGTTTTGATTATTTGTTTACTTTCCCCATTTTAATGTAATTCTACAGACTTTTCATCAGTTTTAATGTTAAATTCTTTTTTTCTTAAGATTATCTGTTTTTTACTCTGCATCTATCAGAAATATTTGCATTCCAAGACATTGTCATCAAGATTGTTTTTTATCAAAGTGTTTTTTCYAAGTTGTTATATTTTCAGTCCCTCAGTTGTGTTTTTACTGTTGTGCTATGTATTCTGCTTTTAGAAAAGGCCTTTTAAATATCTAAGATATACACGCTATACCTTTTGAAAGTAAAATTATACAGTAAACCAGTCTGTGTCCACTACGTTACAGTTTAAGTAGGTCCTCAAAAGATGTCTGGTACTCGCATAAGATAAGGGACTGCAGCATATTTATTAAGAGCCTTCAATTCTGTATAAAACTAGAGCAGTCAGAAGTAATGGTGTCTGCTGAAAGATTCTTTATCATRTGAATTTACTTTTAGTCATCTATTATTTATTTCAACTATTTTATATGCCATTATAATAAATATTATGACAGAGAAAGCTTTTATGCTTCAACTTATTGTACTGCTCTTCACTTCCTTGCAATCCTTCAGGAAAATGTAGCTATGCTTTACCTATATTTAACGTAAATCATCACTTACATTTGAATGAAAAATTCACTATGAAAAAAGACTCCTTCAATACCAAGACACAAATGCACAATCATGTTTACTGCCAAACTACTCTACCATGCAGTGTTCATTTTTAAACAGTTTTTAAGCTGTAAAGTGAATACACTGCATATAGTGAAATTGCTTGCTTTCTGGAGGTTTTTCACTTTCTTGTTAGTTTCTGGCTCAATAAGCATTTTTCTAGCATGTGTGCAAAATATTACCAATTACATTTAAGCATTTTTAATAGTTTTGCTCCACATGGAAAGCAGCTTATGTACCAAAATATACAAACTGCTTTCTGGTGCTATTTCTGTTTAGAGCAATGAAAATGAAAGTCACCTAGAAATATTGATAAAGTGCTGTTAGAGCTGAGTATAAAACCATCAAACGAGATGAACATTTTTCTTTGCATCTTTTCAAAATTTTATTGGACTGTGTTTGGAAAAGAGCTTGTTACGAACTAGAGGATGGCACGTGTTTGGCTGTTTCTTCAGCGGCAGGATTTTGGTGACTAGACGTTGTTAGCCGGGAGCTGCTCTTCGGACGACACGAAATGCAAATAGCTCTCATCCCCAGAGCACTTCTTCAGTTGCTCGTGGTTGACCGTGCCCATGAGGCTCGGTGCGCCTGCCGTAGCCCGCCGTGTCCGTTTTGCTTTCGGTCAGCTTGCTGTAACTGAAAATGAAGTAGTAGAAGGAGCATTAATATCGTTTATTGTTACCATTTAAAAAATTCTGCAGTTTTCTGCTTCAGTGTGTTGATACCGCGATAGAAATGTTAAGCTCCAGTCTCTTTTGTGTTTGGGGAAGTGACAAGTCCCATTTAAGATTTCGCAGCATAAAATGAGGCATAATTCAGTACTGAAAATATGTGAAGCGAAATGGTGAGAGACATCAGCATAATAAAATTATGACACATTAGATCAGGATTTGCAGCATACCATTAACAATCAGTTCTGACTGTGAATTACAATTACAGTTTTGATGCCTTTTAGCARAAATGTTTTCCTTTTGGGTTTTATTTTTTATATACTTGTCACTGGTAATATCCTTACATTGATAGGAAGCTGCCTTGCAAACAYGTTGCCTTATTCATAGCTTTTTTTTTAATTATTATTTGTTTACTTGTGACTTAGAAGAAAAAAAGCGTGGAAAAGATTTGGAGTGAGAAGGGGTTCGTGCTGAAGGCCCATCCCCTGCTCAAGCTGCAGGGGGAGCAGGAAGTGGCGAAACACAGAGTATCTCTGTGGAGCACGAAGGGCTTGACCCTCGGTTTGCAAGGGAGAATCTGAGATGGAAAAGTTGTGGCACTTGCCCAAGGCACAGTGTATAAATTTATTGGTTCCTCGGTTACTGTTTGGAGAAAACTCTCGTGCCTGTTATTTTGCCGGCCTTTTCAAACCTGTGTGGCAAGGTCTGATCCGAGTGGATTGGGTGTTGCGTGCTCCGGTCCCTCCGTGGGGGAGTAGAGCAAGTGGTGTCGCTTGTGCTCAAGGTGCATCTTGTGTATTTRTGAAGGAGACAGAGACACGTTTAGCATCAGCTTTTTCATAAAGAGAAAATATTGAGAAGAAAACTTTTAATTTGCTATTTGCCTCTGCTGACCTATTTGATAGAAAAGATACTAAACCCACTGGCAGCGAGGGGGAGRCAGAAGATGGAAGAGGTACATGTAAGCAAGGGAAGGCATCACAAGACTGAGATTTGATGTGGAAACAGTGAAATAAATAACTGACAGGAGAGACTAATGCTGCAGACCCAGTACACCTATGAAAGTGTACCTTTAAGGTAAACTTTTTATTAAACCAAGCATGCAAGGTAAGGCAAGCTCAGTACATTTGTGCCTTGCACATTGTGACCATGGTCCTGAACATTTTGAAGTCRGCTGTGTGGAGTTAAGTTGTCAGGAGCAATCACTATCTCATAGGCATAAGTAAATACCCATTTTATATAGTTCTCACTTCTTGTGCACGATTGCTTCCCCTCCTTGCTTTTTTTTTTTTTGTTTCTTTTTTCAGGTCTTGAGCTTGTTGAACTTCTTACCCAATGTCATCTTTATCTTCTTCTGTAACTACATGGGTATCAAAGCTAAAAAAAAAAAAAAAAAAAAAGAAAATAGTATTAAATTGTTTGTGATGCATTATTTTACTGCCTAAAGAAAATGGAGTATAATTGGAATAGTGATCTCATTTCTTTGAATTGATAAAGAAGATAACTATAGTATTAGTTTGCTTTCGCTAACAGCCAACCATTTTTGCTTTTCAGTAATTTATTTATGATTTTTAAATCTCTAGTTTTTACATCTTTAACATATTCATCCACCAAGCCAGACCTTTTTTTTCTTTTTAATTGCTGAAAGTATTTTGGAGGCATCACTTTTTTTTTTTTTTTTTTTTTTTTTTTTTTTTTTTTTTTTTTTTTTTTTTTTTTTTTTTTTTTTTTTTACTTTTGGCCTTGAAGTACCAAAGCTTTTTTTTCCATTCTTGGAATTGGTAGCAGAAATGTGAAAGCCGACACCAAGAGTAAAAGCATTACCTGAGTGGTAATAAACCCTGTGGACCTAAGTCGGTGTCCCCAAGAGGACAGTAACCAGCAGCTTTTGCTTTAGTCTGTTGAACTACTCATTTTTTTTTTCTGTTTATTGCGAAGGGGTTTTTTTTTGAACCTCCCGATGCCCTTGTATTTGTAGCTTGCTTGTCCTTTTCCCCTTGGAAAAGTCAGTAAAATGTTTCAGCTGAGGAGAACAGAAGTACAATAAACCAGCTCTGCACACTACATCTCTGTTAGGTAAACAGCTTTGGACTGCAGAGCTGAAGAGAAGTTGTTACGGAGCACTGTAAACTAGCCTTTCTGAAGTCTCTGACCTTCAGACAGAAGAAAATATTTATGTTGGGCCAAAGTAAATCCCGATGCTCTAGAGATGTGCATYTTGTAAGGGTTAAAAGAGTGTTCCTTAAGAAACAAAAAAAGGTAGGTTTAGCCCTTTCAGACACCATCAGTTGATATTTCCTGATGGGCAYTGAACCTGTCCAATTTTTAGTTGCGTGTATTGTGTTGTTCTGTTAAGACTGGCTGGAGTAGAAAGAAAAGAATTTGAGTGACATTTTGTTTAATCACAACCTATAATGCAATTGTAGTGGGCAGGATGGATGTTAGAGAAATAAAAAGCAGATGCAGGAATAAAAACATCAAATGCGATGAAACAAGGAGATCGAATTTGAGAGAGAAGGGAGCACTTCTTGTCGTCTTCTCTGCTGATGCTTGCGCTGCTTCCTTTTGGTCTCTCCAGGAACGCCTGCTGTCTGTCTTGGTAATCCCAGTCCGTCCCATTGCAGTGTGGTGCTCASAAAGCTGCGATTGCCTGACCTCCAGTGCTGCCTGTGACTGCCCAGTACTGCTCTGTCGGCTGCATTTTTTTCTTTCCTTTTCCTCTAGCAGTGCTAACATSCAGTCTAAAACATTGCAGTTCTACAGAGTCTTATGTAGCGTGTTGGAATTGTATGAAGTATCCTTCTAATTTTTTTTTTCCTGGATGAGCTAAGCAGATTGGATTGAAAGAAGACATAAATAGTGTTACATAATTTATGTAGACAAATTTAGGTTTGGGGAGAGAGCAGGGCACTTACAAGCTTCCTTTAAGTGCCAGAGAGTTTACATGGTGTTGGGCAGCAGTGAYTCTAAAGGCGAGGACAAGTATGGGTTGTATGTAATTCCTTAGAGGATCTGTGACTTGTATGTTGTAATGTTTGGTRTTTTGCAGAGGAGCAYAGATGTCTTAAAGTATAGCTTCTGAGGAAGAGCTGAAGAGAACTGTTGACTCAGACAGCGGATGCTGCAGTGCCGAGAGGCAACGTATTTGTGCAGTCGCAGGCAGACAAGAGCCGCTTCAAAACTGGCTTGAAAGAGCCATAGTCCACTGTGTACTGGCTGGCTCTCTGCTTCGGTTTGCAAGGAAAATAGCCTTTTGGTTCATTTTGTTCCAAGATTTGGAGTGTAAGCATTTTGGAGGATCTGCAGACAGGGATCTTCAAGCTGAGCATACTGAGAAGTGTTGGTTGGGTGGTGCTTCAGCTTCACCCTTCCAGGGTAGCATGTCTCTGTGGGATTGCACATCCTCTTCTAGCTGAAAASTTGGCTTTAAGAGCATAAGCAATTTTTTAGAGGACTTCTGCCCAGTTAAACTTACATTGCATGAAAAACCGTGTAGGCTAATAGATGTTTTCTATACTCATATCATAGTTCTTACATATCAGCTGCTATGAATAGTAGCTTGTTTTAGGATGAATATGATTTCAGCTGATTTTTAAATAATATTTACCGAGTATTTTTCTACTAGTGTAGTATTTAAAAAATGCATGCATTAAGAATAATATTTTTTATTTCACGAGTTACGTACAAGTTTCCCTGGCTAAATGGAAGGAAAAAGATATATTAATCTTAAAACTAGCTTGTGTTATGTAAAGCTGTGCATTGCCCAGTGTATGTTTTTTAGCAGAACTACGAAGTTACAATGCTACTTTTGGCACTGAATGTTGTGCTCGTCCAGTCTTTTTGATGATTTGTATTCGCTGTGGGCTTATAATGTTAAACAAGGGAATCAGACATGTTAACATAACACACTTTCTGTAATGTGATACTGTGAACTAAACTTGCTATTATTTATCTTTATTTTTCTCTTGTTCCAGCATAAAGCCAAGGTGGAAGCAATGACCTTAGACCTTGCTTCTCTTCACAGTGTGCAGTGCTTTGCTGAAGCATTCAAGTCCAAGAATGTGTAAGTACTCAGAGAAGATTACATATCGTAATTTCTTGTTATTTTAATGTCTTAATCAGCTGAGCAAAACTGCCAGAATTTACCATAGTTGGACTGCTCAGAAACTACAGTAGATGAGTAAGCTTTTCTCAGGAATTGCTTTTTTATGTACGTATTTTTACATAAATTGAAGACTATTTTTAATCTTAAAATAATTATTTCTGATTATAATCTCTGATTATTTCTTGTGTAGCCCCACCTTTAATAGGGACATTAGTACCCCTGGTGGCTACTGAAAAAGGCCAAAGCTAAACTATCAAAAGCAGCCTAGATAACTTTTATCAGTTTACCAGTGGTTTGAAAATGCCTGGAATCACAGCCCTGTCTCTGGAATAGTTTGTAATTAAAAAAAAAAATGTGGGGGAGAAGTAATGGCACCACTTAACAATTGGCCACTTTATATTGAAAGATTTTACTCTTTCCAAATGTTCTGTTTAATTTAGCTTGAAAAGAACAATGAATCACTAAAATGAAGAAATGATTTGGACTCTTTAAGTGCCAACTCTTGGCAATAAATTCCRCACTTCGTGCTTTATCCACAGTTGGACCCGTTGTATCTGATTTTTGTGACTATTCAAACTTAGTAGATTTTTTTCTTGCAAATATTTCTGTAACACATATATTTCATACTATACTTCTCAAGAGAATAAAGCCTCTTAGACAGCTTTGAAAATATATTGTAGAAGGGAATATATATATATATATATATATAAAGAATAATTTTTCACTTTTGAAATACTGCCAAAACTAAATCTCATATGGATAGACAGATGACATTTTAGTACTTACAGGTCTTTTGGATTCAAGGAATTGTCAAAACCGAGTCCTAACACCCATTCCTTTACTGTTCAAAATCCTTGGTAACTGTATGTGCGTGTATATATATATATATTACCATATAGCATCTTCATATATTAAAACTTTCTTGAAATATTAAGACAAATGCTTGCAGCATTGCTGCTTTATTACTAACTCAATGTTATAATATGAGAACAGACAAGTATTTTAATTCTGCTTCTTCATGCTTTTTGGTATGCTACATTTATTTAAAAATAGGATATGGTACAGCTTAAAGTTAAAACACCCCTCTTCCAAATGTACCGCTTAACTTGATTTATGTGTTTCTGGTCATATCATGGTCATCCTCTTKAGTCCATTTAGCATGCATTTTGTAAATCATTAGAAGTAAACAATCAAATTTTGCTGAAGAAATTAGCAAATGAAAATGTTTCATTGAATGACTCTTAGAAAACAAGATACAGAAAACATAGAATAAGTAAATTCTGTTTTACTTTTGTTGTACGTTATTTTACCAATGTATGTCTGCTTAGCTGCATTATGTTCTCGGTAGTGAATAAGTTTTATTAATGTTTCACTTGCTGGATTTTGAAAAAAGTAGTAGGCAATATTTTTAGCCTCTGTCTTGCTTTCAGGTATTTGTGTCTTGAGTCTGTGCTTGTGTATGTGTGTCTGGCAGGACTTCTTGAAGCATTACAGGAAAGTTTAAGGTCTGTATCTATTGTGAGGCTTGTGGGATTTTGACCAAAATGAATTTCCAGMTATATTTTCTTTAAACTCTGAGGTTGGATGGAAGCCAGGTCCCACACACTGCCTATAGCAGTAAATCTTTTATCTGCTAAAGATACAGAAGAGTTACCTTACAATCATCTGCAGTCTTGGCAGAACTATGGACTAGAATATCTACTAGGTCTTTCTAGCTCTAACTTTCCTTTTTCCTTTCCTTTTTTTTTCCTTTCCTTTTTTTTTCCTTTCCTTTTTTTT